>NC_041381.1:239757840-239839703 GCF_002162155.2 Triticum dicoccoides | reverse complement strand
CCATTAATCAGCATAATTAATGGCACCGTGATTAAAATGGAACAGTTTTGCTAAAGCACATCTAATCTATATCATTGATCTTATGCGGAGATTCCTGTGGGTTTTCTTTTTATGATTGATTGAGTCACTTATATGTGCATAACTAGGGAAACTGCCTCATACGACTTACCAATGGATGCATTTTTCTTTTCCAATAGGCATGCATGGGCCCATGCAGTTGGAATTGGTGCGGATGCATGTGTTCCCGAAATCACTAACCGAGAAGTAATTCTTCCAAAGATCACTTTTCACCTTTCAAGATTGCGACAAGTGGCGCGTTGCATGTGTGCCACTTGTCAGGATTTTTCCTTTTTTTTACATCGGTTTATTCAAGACATTTTATCTCTTAAACCGTGCATTCAAATCTCAAACCATTTTCACTGTTGGATTTCTCGCGTCGGGATCTTCAAAACTAGATCCCATATTGATAGGTTTTGACGAACTATTTTTTCCACAAAAAAACCGGACGACTCGCAGAAGAATAAGAAATAGAAAACATGGTTCTTTTTCCCTTTTTCGAGAGGCACGTCACGGAAGCAAAATGGTGCCTCTTATGGAAAGAAAAGAGAAAACACGTCTTTTTTCATTTACGGGCGTGCCTCTCACGGAAGAAAAAGAAGAGAAAATGCGTAACAGTGCCTATCACTGAAGCGAAAAAAGATTTTTCTTCATTTCCAAGAGGCACAACCGTGCCTTTCGCACAACAAAACCGTGCCTTTCGTGGAAGGAAAAAAGAGAAAAGATGTTTTTTGAAATCCGTGCCTATCATGGAAGAAAAAACACATTTTTTCATGCAAAAATAAAAATAAATCAAATGTTTTCTCCCAAAGCTAAAAGAGACCGGTGGAAAATCGAGAAGTTGAAAAACCCTAGAAAAAACGTTTAAAAAGTCGAAAATGCGTGCGGAAAAAATGAAAAAACAAAATCTGAAGGAAGCGCCCAGAGCGCGACACATGACGGCGGCTGAGAGCGATGCACTCTCAGCCCACCTCGAAGTGATCGTTGGGAGGCTCTCGAAGGAGCGCTCGTCAACCAGTTGCTCTCATGCGTTGCTGTGCGCGCAAAGGAAAGGCATTAACTTTGTTGTTTTCCAAAATACCTCTCCATAATTAATGACCTATAATTATTGGCTATATAACAAAAAATATCTTTGCATATGAGGCTACTTTGTCCCGCTGATTTGGCTAAGGGGCCCAATAAACCTGGACGGAGGGAGTACCTCTTTATGCTGCTGCATGAGATAAGATCATTGTTATAAATCTCCGACATTTGTTAACTCTTTTGATATAGTGAAATTTCGTTGACTGATGACAAGGACATGTACCTAGGGTAGGGTCCCAGGCCTGACCTACATACCCTACCCAAGGGCATTACATACAAGAATCCAATACCTACAAAGTTAGAAAGGAGGCACCGACTGGAATGACCGCAGCGTACAAGTCAGTCGAACACATGATCCACTCGGAAACCTCTCCACCACTCGACCTCCCCTATTCACTCAGAGTACCAAGCATCACTCGAAGGCAGAAGACCTAGACCCACCCTGAGATGGCAGCGGTCGGGCAATCAGTTCATCACCATAAAGAGCATCAAATACAGACGTTACCAGTAACACTGAATCCTTTACTTCTCCATTGAACCCTTGGGTAATGGGGCATTCATGAGGGGCCAGTAGACTCTATATAAGCCACCCCACCGCTCCCGCACAAGGGTTCAGACCCCCTGTAACACATCACACCAGATAACAAAGCTCCTGCAGCACCGAGACGTAGGGTCTTTACCTCTTCTGAGAGGGGTCTGAACTCGTAAATCCGAGTGTACAACCTTGCCGTAGCTAGGCTCTGCCCTCCTTACGTACCCCTAACTTCTACTGTCAGATCTGTTCACACGATAGTTGGCGCCCACCATGGGCCAGGCGTCTAAGCGACTTCCGCCATTGTTGCGTTCTTCAAACTCATTCACCATGGTTTCTGGCGGCGGATTGTCCCTGGGTCGGGAGATCCGTCTCGACGCTCTCAGTTTCGTTGTCAACTATTTGGCGTGGCTCCAAGAAGCCCCTCTGGACGTCGAGGCGCTCCCTATTGGCGGGGCAGCGCACTTCCGTGCAGGCCCCTGTGGCGTCCTCCTCCGGCAGCCGTTGACTCAGTACCAGTAAGCTCTAGTGGCGTTTTCCCTCCCCACTGCTCACCATCGCAAGCAATCTGGTCGTTCTAGGCTCCGGCAGTGGGTGAGGCATGCGGTGGCTCGTTAGTCATCCACTCTGCAGATCGCGGCAATCGAGCCTGATGAATCCCTCTACGACTTGATCAATCCATTGCCCGATCACTCGGATACTCCTTCCGAGTGCGAGAGCAACGAACGGGCGGCGGAAGTTCTTGTGATTTTCTCTCAGCATAGCCCACCAGGATTTCCCCGTGGTGGAGATGGGAGCGGTGGTCCGTCGCATGTCAACAACGAGTATTACCCGCAACCTCTCATTGTGGAACAAAAGGAGGAACTGCATCGCAGGAACGAGCATGTCCTGCAGACTCCCATCGTCGGCATGACCGTCGAGGCCCAGGCTTTGGAAGCTATGCGTGTAGCCACTCTGGCTGAGCGCACACGTCTCGAGGAGCTCCAGAAATCACTCGACGACCATGCTTGCAGACAACTCCCAAGCTCCAATCAATGGCAGCGGCAATTGTTTCCGAGTGGATCACAAAGCGAGTACCAGGTATTCCGCACTCTGATCCAAAATGTTGCGGCTACTGCCCGTATTGCAGATTCTATCCAGCCGTCCTGATCCGAGGCTGGAGAAGGTCTACAAAAGATCTGAGAGCTCCTCAGAGCGGCTGGAGAGCAGAATTCAACCGTTTCCTAGTCACGCAACAGAATTCACAACAGATCCGTTAGGGCGGACATAGTTCAGTCGACCCATAGCCCGAGATCGCCTCCATGACGTGAAGATCGCGGTTACCACTAGGATCATACCTGGACCAAGGCTGCAGTTAGTTTGCTCCTCGACATCACCGTGATAACCGCCGTCGAGTGCCGATGCCCCCTCCGAGGGGTGGTTCATATGCGCCCCGACGTTACGACGACAGGCGCCCATACGACGATGAGCGGAGGGAGCCTATCGACACCCGAGATCTAGGATTCAATGCAAGGTCAGTTCTCCTTCAAAATCTAGTCGACAGGGGCAGAGCTCACCGAGAGAGCCTGGATAGCGATCATCCAAGTTGAAGTGGCGTGTTCATCTCTGGGCCTGAGTGTTTCAGTAGGGGTATACGGGATGTAGAGATACCACCCAACTCCAGGTTGGCCACAGGAGTAAACAAGTTCACTGGCGAGTCGAAGTCAGAGACGTGGTTAGAGGATTACCGAGTGGCTGTGAATATTGGCGGAGGCAATGATTATGTCGCCATGAAGCATTTACCCTTGATGTTAGAAGGGTCGGCTCGGGCATGGTTGAACCAGTTGGCTCCAGCTAGCATATATTGCTGGGACACCTTGGCTTGAGTGTTCATCAAGACATTCGAGGGCACGTGCAAGCGTCCCGCCAGGCTAACTGAATTGCAGCATTGTGTTCAAAAGCCGAATGAAACCTTGAGAGATTACATACATCGCTGGACCATGCTTCATCATGTGGTTGAGAACATCACCGAGCATCAGGCAGTTTGTGCCTTCAAGGCTGGTGTCAGATACAAAGAGCTCATTCTGAAGTTTGGTTGGGCTGGAACCTTGACCATGAGCAGAATGATGGAGATAGCCACTTGGTACGCAAATGGTGAGGAAGAAGACCGTCTTTGCAATGGCAAGGGAAAAGCTGGTGATCCTGATCCTGGCAACAACAATTCTAGTAAAAAAAGAAGCGCAAGGCTGAAGGTACTGGTCAAGTAGAAGCAGCCGCTTTGGCTGCACAAGGCAAGTTCAAGGGGAAAGCCAAAGAGCAGTAGATACCAATAAGAAGAGAGATCAGTTCGGACAGGATGTCCTCGATCTGCCGTGTGCCATTCACACCAAGAAAGACGAAGAGGGTAACCTGATATTACCCAAGCATACCACTAGGCAATGCAGGCTGTTGATTTAGTAGTTCCGCGAGGGTCAGCTGAGTGAAAAGAGCTCTAATAAGGACGACACTGAAGAAAAAGTCAGAGATTACCCCATAGTCAATGCCACTCTGGTGATTTTCGCTGACGTCGAGAGCAAAAGCCGACTGAATGTTGTCAACCGAGAGCTGAATATGGCCGTTCCAGCAACTACGATGCACCTCAGGTGGTAAAAAACTCCCATAACTTTCGATCAGTCGGACCACCCGGCCCACGTTGCTACCCCTAGGCGGTAGGCGCTGGTGGTTGATCTAGTTGTGGGGGGCACTCGGTTGGTTAAGGTCCTCATGGATGGTGGGAGTGGTTTGAACATACTCTATGCTGAGACCCTGAAGGGAATGGGCATTCCGATGTCCCGGCTCAACGAGAGCAACATGCAGTTCCACGAAGTCATTCTAGGGAAGAAGGCAAAATCACTCGGTCAGATTGCTCAGGATGTGGTTTTCGGTGACTCGAAGAATTTTGGAAGGAGAAGCTGACATTTGAAGTGGTGGACTTTCACAGTGCCTATCATGCTATCCTTGGCCGACCGTCATACCCTCGTTTCATGGCCCGTCATGTTATGTGTACCTCAAACTGAAGATGCCCAGGCCCAAGGGTGTAATCACGGTCACGGGGAATAGGTAGAAAGCCGAGGAGTGCCTTCAACAAGGATCCAAAATTGCTGATGAGCAGATGGAAATGGTTGAATTGGAAGAGTACAAGAGAAATGCTGATCTAACTTATTTGCTTCATTCCAAGAAGCCAGCCTCTGAATCTACTTTCTAGTCAGCGGGTGAGACAAAGCAAGTTTAGGTTCATCCGGAATATCTTGCAGCCGCTCCAACTAACATCTCAACAACACTCGACAACAAATAGGAAGCCGCGCTCATCCAGTTCCTCCGTGAGAACTGGGAAATCTTCGCATGGAAACCATCTGACATGCCAGGTGTGCCCAGGGGACTGGCTGAGCACCATTTGAGAGTTGACTCAAAGGCCAAGCCTATTAAGGAACATCTCCATCGCTCTGCTGTAGAGAAGAGAAAGGCGATTGGGGAAGAGGTAGCTCGGCTCATGTCAGCTGAGTTTATACGTGAAGTTTACCACTCTGAGTGGCTTGCTAACATCATCATGGTTCCTAAGAAGGACATGTCACTCCGTATGTGTATTGATTTCAAACATATCAATCGGGCCTGCACGAAAGTGTTGGGGAACGTAGCAGAAATTCAAAATTTTCCTACGTGTCACCAAGATCTATCTATGGAGAAACCAGCAACGAGGGGAAGGAGAGTGCATCTACATACCCTTGTAGATCGCTAAGTGGAAGCGTTCAAGTGAACGGGGTTGATGGAGTCGTACTCGTCGTGATTCAAATCACCGATGATCAAGTGCCGAACGGACGGCACCTCCGCGTTCAACACACGTACAGCCCGATGACGTCTCCCATGCCTTGATCCAGCAAGGAGAGAGGGAGAGGTTGAGGAAGACTCCATCCAACAGCAGCACAACGGCGTGGTGGTGATGGAGGAGCGTGGCAATCCAGCAGGGCTTCGCTAAGCACCATGGGAGAAGAGGAGGAGGGAGAGGGGCAGGGCTGCACCAACGAGAGATCAAATCATGTGTTATGGGCAGCCCCATGCCTCAATATATATAGGGGGGAAGGGGGCTGCGCCCCCTTTAGGGTTTTCCCACCCCCTAGGGGCGGCGGCCAGCCCTAGATGGGTTTTGGGGTGCGGCCAAGAAGGGGGGAGGAGTCCATCCTCCCCAAGGCACCTCGGAGGTGCCTTCCCCCTTGAGGACTCTTCCCTCTAGGGTTCCCTAGGCGCATGGGCCTCTTGGGGCTGGTGCCCTTGGCCCATGTAGGCCAAGGCGCACCCCCTACAGCCCATGTGCCCCCCCCCCCCGGGGCAGGTGGCCCCACCCGGTGGGCCCCCGGGACCCTTCCGGTGGTCCCGGTACAATACCGATGACCCCGAAACTTGTCCCGATGCCCGAAACAGGACTTCCTATATATAAATCTTTACCTCCGGACCATTCCGGAACTCCTCGTGACGTCCGGGATCTCATCCGGGACTCCGAACAACATTCGGTAACCACATACAAGCTTCCTTTATAACCCTAGCGTCATCGAACCTTAAGTGTGTAGACCCTACGGGTTCGGGAGACATGCAGACATGACCGAGACGTTCTCCGGTCAATAACCAACAGCGGGATCTGGATACCCATGTTGGCTCCCACATGTTCCACGACGATCTCATCGGATGAACCACGATGTCAAGGACTCAATCGATCCCGTATACAATTCCCTTTGTCTAGCGGTATTTTACTTGCCCGAGATTCGATCGTCGGTATCCAATACCTTGTTCAATCTCGTTACCGGCAAGTCACTTTACTCGTTCCGTAACACATCATCCCGTGATCAACTCCTTGGTCACATTGCGCATATGATGATGTCCTACCGAGTGGGCCCAGAGATACCTCTCCGTTTACACGGAGTGACAAATCCCAGTCTCGATCCGCATAAAACAATAGATACTTTCGGAGATACCTGTAGTGCACCTTTATAGTCACCCAGTTACGTTGTGACGTTTGATACACCCAAAGCACTCCTACGGTATCCAGGAGTTACACGCTCTCATGGTCAAAGGAAGAGATACTTGACATTGGCAAAGCTCTAGCAAACGAACTACACGATCTTTTTGCTATGCTTAGGATTGGGTCTTGTCCATCACATCATTCTCCTAATGATGTGATCCCGTTATCAACGACATCCAATGTCCATAGCCAGGAAACCATGACTATCTGTTGATCACAACGAGCTAGTCAACTAGAGGCTCACTAGGGACATATTGTGGTCTATGTACTCACACGTGTATTACGATTTCCGGATAATACAGTTATAGCATGAATAAAAGACAATTATCATGAACAAGGAAATATAATAATAACACTTTTATTATTGCCTCTAGGGCATATTTCCAACAGTCTCCCACTTGCACTAGAGTCAATAATCTAGTTCACATCGCCATGTGATTAACACTCACAGGTCACATCGCCATGTGACTAATACCCAAGAGTTTACTAGAGTCAGTAGTCTAGTTCACATCACTATGTGATTAACACTCAATGAGTTTTATGTTTGATCATGTTGCTTGTGAGAGAGGTTTTAGTCAACGGGTCTGAACCTTTCAGATCCGTGTGTGCTTTACAAATCTCTATGTCATCTCCTAGATGCAGCTACCACGCTCTATTTGGAGCTATTCCAAATAACTGTTCTACTTGGAGCTATTCTAAATTATTGCTCCATTATATGTATCCGGTCTCTCTACTCAGAGCTATCCGGATAGGTGTCAAGCTTGCATCGTCGTAACCTTTACGACGAACTCTTTTACCACCTCCATAATCGAGAAAATTCCTTAGTCCACTAGTTACTAAGGATAACTTTGACCGCTGTCCTGTGAGCCATTCTTGGATCACTCTTGTACCCCTTGACTGACTAATGGCAAGGCACACTTCAGGTGCGGTACACATCATAGCATACTGAAGAGCCTACGTCTTAAGCATAGGGGACGACCTTCGTCCTTTCTCTCTATTCTGCCGTGGTCGAGCTTTAAGTCTTAACTTCGTACCTTACAACTCAGGCAAGAACTTCTTCTTTGACTGATCCATCTTGAACACCTTCAAGATCATGTCAAGGTATGTGCTCATTTGAAAGTATTATTAAGCATTTTGATCTATCCTTATAGATCTTGATGCTCAATGTTCAAGTAGCTTAATCCAGGCTTTCCATTGAAAAACACTTTCAAAATAACCCTATATGCTTTCTAGAAATTCTACATCATCTCTGATCATCAATATGTCAACAACATATACTCATCAGAAATTCTATAGTGCTCCCACTCACTTCTTTGGAAATACAAGTTTCTTATAAACTTTGTATAAATCCAAAATCTTTGATCATCTCATCAAAGCATACATTCCAACTCCGAGATGCTCACTCCAGTCCTTAGAAGGATTGCTGGAGCTTTGCATACTTATTAGCATCTTTCGGGATTGACAAAACCTTCCGATTGTATCACATACAACCTTTCCTCATTAAAATCGTCGAGGAAACAATGTTTTGACATCCTATCTGCAAGATTTCATAAATAATGCAGTAATCGGTAATATAATTCCAACAGACTCTTAGCATCGCTACGAGTGAGAAAATCTCATTGTAGTCAACTCCTTGAACTTGTCGGAAAACATCTTAACGACAAGTCGAGCTTTCTTAATGGTGACATTTACCATCATTGTCCGTCTTCCTTTTGAAATCCATCTGTACTCATTAGCCTTACGACCATCGAGCCGTTCTGCCAAAGTCTACACTTTGTTTTCATACATGGATCCTCTCTCGGATTTTATGGCCTCAAGCCATTTATCGGAATCCGGGCCCACCATCGCTTCTCCATAGCTCGTAGGTTCATTGTTGTCTAGCAACATGACTTTCAAGACAGGATCACTTTACCACTCCGAAGTAGTACGTGTCCTTGTCGTCCTACGAGGTTTGGTAGTGACTTGATCCGAAGTTTCATGATCAATATCATAAGCTTCCACTTCAATTGGTGTAGGTGCCACAGGTACAACTTCCTGTGCCCTGCCACACACTAGTTGAAGAGACGGTTCAATAACCTCATCAAGTCTCCACCATCCTCCTACTCAACTCTTTCGAGAGAAACCTTTCCTCGAGAAAGGACCCGATTCAAGAAACAATCCATATTGCTTTCGGATCTGAATTAGGAGGTATACCCAACTGTTTTGGGTGTCCTATGAAGATGCATTTTATCCGCTTTGGGTTCGAGCTTAATCCTGAGCCCCAAACCTTTAAGAAACGACAACTTAGGTTTCTCTAAACCATAATTCATACGGTGTCATCTCAACGGAATTACGTGGTGCCCTATTTAAAGTGAATGTGGTTGTCTCTAATGCCTAACCCATGAACGATAGTGGTAATTCGATAAGAGACATCATGGTACGCACCATATCCAATAGGGTGCAACTATGATGTTCGGACACACCATCACACTATGGTGTTCCAGGCGGTATTAATTGCGAAACAATTTCCACAATGTCTTAATTGTGTGCCAAAACTCGTAACTCAGATATTCATCTTTGTGATCATATCATAGAAATTTTATCCTCTTGTCACAATGATCTTCTACTTCACTCTGAAATTATTTGAACCATTCAATAATTCAGACTTGTGTTTCATCAAGTAAATATTCTCAACATCTAACTCGAATCATCTGTGAAGTAAGAACATAACGATATTCACTGCATGCCTCAGCACTCATTGGACTGCACACATCAAAATGTGTTACTTCCAACAAGTTGCTATCTTGTTCCATCTTACTGAAAACGAGGCTTTTCAGTCATCTTGCCCATGTGGTATGATTTGCATATCTCAAGTGATTCAAAATCAAGTGAGTCCAAACGATCCATTTGCATGGAGTTTCTTCATGCATATATACCAATAGACATGGTTCGCATGTCTCAAACTTTTCAAAAACGAGTGAGTCCAAAGATCCATCAACATGAAGCTTCTTCATGCGTTTTATACCATTATGACTTATATGGCAGTGCCACAAGGAAGTGGTACTATCATTACTATCTTATATCTTTTGGCATGAAAATGTGTATCACTACGATCGAGATTCAATAAACCATTCAGGTTTAATACTAATCTTGATGGTAGAGGGAGCGTGCGATGTTTGATCACATCAAACATATATCGTCAACTCACCTTTAGCTAGTCTCCGTTTATTCCGTAACCTTTTATTTCGAGTTACTAACACTTAGCAACTGAACTGGTATCTTAATACCCTGGTGCTACTAGGAGTACCAGCAAAGTACACATTAACATAATGTATATCCAATATACTTCTATGGACCTTGCCAGCCTTCTCATCTACCAAGTATCTAGGGTAATCCTGCTCCAATGGCTGTTCCCCTTATTACAGAAGCACTCAGTCTCGGGTTTGGGTTCAACCTTGGGTTTCTTCACTAGAGCAGCAACTGAATCGCCGTTTCATGAAGTATCCCTTTGTTCCCTTGCCCTTCTTGAAACTAGTGGTTTCACCAACCATCAACAATTGATGCTCCTTCTTGATTTCTACTTTCGCGGTGTCAAACATCATGAATATTTCAAGGATCATCATATCTATCCCTGATATGTTATAGTTAATCACGAAGCTCTAGCAGCTTGGTGGCAATGACTTTGGAGAAACATCACCATCTCATCTGGAAGATTAACTCCCACTCGATTAAAGTGATTGTTGTACTCAGACAATCTGAGCACAAGCTCAACGATTGAGCTTTTCTCCCTTAGTTTGCTGGTTAAGAAAATCGTCGGAGGTCTTATACCTCTTGACGTGGGCACGAGCCTGAAATCCCAATTTCAGCCCTCGAAACATCTCTTATGTTCCGTGACGTTTCGAAAACGTCTTTGGTGCCTCTACTTAAACCATTTAACTGAACTATCACGTAGTTATCAAAACGTGTATGTTCGATGTTCGAAACATCCACAAACGATGTTTGGGGTTCAGCACACTAAGCGGTGCATTAAGGACATAAGCTTTCTACTGATCGCATAATCGCTACTGTCAACTTTCAACTATATTTTCTCTAGGAACATATCTAAAACAGTAGAACTAAAGCGCGAGCTACGACATAATTTGCAAAAAGGTCTTTTGACTATGTTCAAGATAA
This sequence comes from Triticum dicoccoides, assembly GCF_002162155.2. Lineage (NCBI taxonomy): Eukaryota > Viridiplantae > Streptophyta > Magnoliopsida > Poales > Poaceae > Triticum > Triticum dicoccoides. Next base: position 239,828,850 of record NC_041381.1, on the reverse strand, counting down.
TTAAGTTCATCTTATGAACTCCCACTCAGATAGACATCCCTCTGGTCATCTAAGTGATTACATGATCCGAGTCAACTAGCCCGTGTCTGATCATCACGTGAGACGGACTAGTCATCATCGGTGAACATCTTCATGTTGATCGTATCTACCATACGACTCATGCTCGACCTTTCGGTCTCCGTGTTCCGAGGCCATGTCTGCACATGCTAGGCTCGTCAAGTTAACCCTAAGTGTTTTCGCTGTGTAAAACTGTCTTACACCCGTTGTATGTGAACGTAAGAATCCATCACACCCGATCATCACGTGGTGCTTAGAAGCGACGAACTGTAGCAACGGTGCACAGTTAGGGGAGAACACTTCTTGAAATTTTGTAAGGGATCATCTTATTTACTACCGTCGTCCTAAGTAAACAAGATGCATAAACATGATAAACATCACATGCAATCAAATAGTGACATGATATGGCCAATATCATTTTGCTCCTTTTGATCTTCATCTTCGGGGCTCCATGATCATCATCGTCACCGGCATGACACCATGATCTCCATCATCATGATCTCCATCATCGTGTCTTCATGAAGTTGTCACGCCAACGACTACTTCTACTTCTATGGCTAACGCGTTTAGCAATAAAGTAAAGTAAGTTACATGGCGTTCTTCAATGACACGCAGGTCATACAAAAAATAAAGACAACTCCTATGGCTCCTACCGGTTGTCATACTCATCGACATGCAAGTCGTGAATCCTATTACAAGAACATGATCAATCTCATACATCACATATCATTCATCACATTCTTCTTGGCCATATCACATCACATAGCATACCCTGCAAAAACAAGTTAGACGTCCTCTAATTGTTGTTTGCATGTTTTACGTGGCTGCTATGGGTTTCTAGCAAGAACGTTTCTTACCTACGCAAAACCACAACGTGATATGCCAATTGCTATTTACCCTTCATAAGGACCCTTTTCATCGAATCCGTTCCGACTAAAGTGGGAGAGACTGGCACCCGCTAGCCACCTTATGCACCAAGTGCATGTCAATCGGTGGAACCTGTCTCACGTAAGAGTACGTGTAAGGTCGGTCCGGGCCGCTTCATCCCACAATACCGTCGAAACAAGATTGGACTAGTAACGGTAAGCATATTGAACAACATCAACGCCCACAACTACTTTGTGTTCTACTCGTGCAAAGAATCTACGCAATAGACCTGGCTCTGACACCACTGTTGGGGAACGTAGCAGAAATTCAAAATTTTCCTACGTGTCACCAAGATCTATCTATGGAGAGACCAGCAACGAGTAGAAAGGAGAGTGCATCTACATACCCTTGTAGATCGCTAAGCGGAAGCATTCAAGTGAACGGGGTTGATGGAGTCGTACTCGTCGTGATTCAAATCACCGATGATCAAGTGCCGAACGGACGGCACCTCCGCGTTCAACACACGTACAGCCCGATGACGTCTCCCATGCCTTGATCCAGCAAGGAGAGAGGGAGAGGTTGAGGAAGACTCCATCCAACAGCAGCACAACGGCGTGGTGGTGATGGAGGAGCGTGGCAATCCAGCAGGGCTTCGCTAAGCACCATGGGAGAAGAGGAGGAGGGAGAGGGGCAGGGATGCACCAACGAGAGATCAAATCATGTGTTATGGGCAGCCCCATGCCTCAATATATATAGGGGGGAAGGGGGCTGCGCCCCCTTTAGGGTTTTCCCACCCCCTAGGGGCGGCGGCCAGCCTTAGATGGGTTTTGGGGTGCGGCCAAGAAGGGGGGAGGAGTCCATCCTCCCCAAGGCACCTCGGAGGTGCCTTCCCCCTTGAGGACTCTTCCCTCTAGGGTTCCCTAGGCGCATGGGCCTCTTGGGGCTGGTGCCCTTGGCCCATGTAGGCCAAGGCGCACCCCCTACAGCCCATGTGGCCCCCCGGGGCAGGTGGCCCCACCCGGTGGGCCCCCGGGACCCTTCCGGTGGTCCCGGTACAATACCGATGACCCCGAAACTTGTCCCGATGCCCGAAACAGGACTTCCTATATATAAATCTTTACCTCCGGACCATTCCGGAACTCCTCGTGACGTCCGGGATCTCATCCGGGACTCCGAACAACATTCGGTAACCACATACAAGCTTCCTTTATAACCCTAGCGTCATCGAACCTTAAGTGTGTAGACCCTACGGGTTCGGGAGACATGCAGACATGACCGAGACGTTCTCCGGTCAATAACCAACAGCGGGATCTGGATACCCATGTTGGCTCCCACATGTTCCACGACGATCTCATCGGATGAACCACGATGTCAAGGACTCAATCGATCCCGTATACAATTCCCTTTGTCTAGCGGTATTTTACTTGCCCGAGATTCGATCGTCGGTATCCAATACCTTGTTCAATCTCGTTACCGGCAAGTCACTTTACTCGTTCCGTAACACATCATCCCGTGATCAACTCCTTGGTCACATTGCGCATATGATGATGTCCTACCGAGTGGGCCCAGAGATACCTCTCCGTTTACACGGAGTGACAAATCCCAGTCTCGATCCGCATAAAACAATAGATACTTTCGGAGATACCTGTAGTGCACCTTTATAGTCACCCAGTTACGTTGTGACGTTTGATACACCCAAAGCACTCCTACGGTATCCAGGAGTTACACGCTCTCATGGTCAAAGGAAGAGATACTTGACATTGGCAAAGCTCTAGCAAACGAACTACACGATCTTTGTGCTATGCTTAGGATTGGGTCTTGTCCATCACATCATTCTCCTAATGATGTGATCCCGTTATCAACGACATCCAATGTCCATAGCCAGGAAACCATGACTATCTGTTGATCACAACGAGCTAGTCAACTAGAGGCTCACTAGGGACATATTGTGGTCTATGTATTCACACGTGTATTACGATTTCCGGATAATACAGTTATAGCATGAATAAAAGACAATTATCATGAACAAGGAAATATAATAATAACACTTTTATTATTGCCTCTAGGGCATATTTCCAACAGAAAGATCATTTTCCGCTCCCCCGCATCGACCAAATAGTGGATTCCACTGCGTGATGTGAGCGTTTGTCTCCTTGATGCGTACTCCGGGTACCATCGAATCTGACTGTATGGACCAGATGAAATAAAAACTGCCTTCATCACCCCTTTCGGGTGTTTTTGCTATGTCACCATGCCATTCGGTCTCAAAAACGCTGGTGGTACCATCATGCACATGATTCAGAAGTGCCTGCTCACTCAGATCAGTCGGAATGTTGAGGCCTACATGGGTGATATCGTGGTCAAGTCACACAAAGGTTCTGACCTGCTGACTGACCTTGCCGAAACCTTTGCCAACTCAAGGAGGTACGACATCAAGCTGAATCCGTCCAAGTGCACCTTTGGAGTGCCTGGAGGCAAGTTACTCAGTTTCCTCGTTTCCGAATGATGAATAGATGCTAATCCTGAGAAAATCAGCGCAATTTTCCGAATGAAGCGCCCTGAGCAAGTGCATGATGTCCAGAAACTCACAGGCTATCTCGCGGCACTGAGTCAGTTCATTTCTCGTCTCGGAGAAAAGGCACTGCCTTTATATCGACTGATGAAGAAGTCCGACACATTCGAGTGGACCCCCAAGCAGAAGCATCATTTGTTGAGCTCAAAGCCCTGCTCTCCACCCAACCGGTGCTCGCTGCCTCGAACAGCAAAGAACCTCTGCTCTTGTACATTGCGGCCACTGGCCAACTCGTCAGCACAGTCCTCACAGTGGAGTGGGAAGAGGAAGGCAAGGCCTACAAAGTTCAATGACCAGTGTATTACATCTTTGAAGTCCTGACTCCGTCCAAGCAGAGGTATCCCCATTACCAAAAGCTTGTCTACGGTATTTACTTAACAGCGAAGAAAGTTGCACATTATTTCCAAGAACACTCAGTCTCATTCATCATAGATGCCCCGCTGTCTGAGATCATGAACAATCGGGATGCAACCGGTCGAGTGGCCAATTGGGCCATCGAGCTCCTCCATTTTGATTTTAAGTTTGAAGTGAAGAAGGCAATCAAGTCCCAAGCACTCACATATTTCATGGACGAATGGATAGAACAGCAACAGCCGACTCAGATCCACCTAGAGCATTGGACTATGTTCTTCGATGTCTCCAAGATGTTGAATGGTTCTGGCGCCGGGGTGGTCCTGGTATCCCCAAAAGGCAATCGGCTCAGTTATGTCCTCCAGATTCACTTCGATTCCTCCAACAATGAGGCCGAATACGAAGCACTCCTCTACGGGTTGCGTATGGCCATCTCACTTGCGTCCGCCGCTTGATGGTATACGGTGACTCAGATCTGGTGGTCAATTAAGTGATGAAGGAATGGGACGTCAGAAACCCTGCTATGACAGGATACTGCAACGCAGTGAGGAAGTTAGAGAAGAAATTCAAAGGTCTGGAGCTTTATCATATTTCCTGAGTCAAAAACCAAGCAGCTGATGATTTGGCAAAGATCGGGTCCACTCGGAAACCTATCCCCAGGAATGTATTCCTTGAGCACCTCCATTCCCCGTTAGTGTAGGAAGATCCTTTCACTAAGGAGCCTCCTCAGGCTATAAGCCCTTCTAACCCGACTGAAATTGAGGTCCGTGCAGTCATCGACTTGGTTATGGAGATTCTAGTGATCACACCCGACTGGACTGTGTCGTATATTGCATATTTCTCAAACAAGAACTCCTAGAGGATGAAGTTGAGGCACGTCAGATTGTCCGCATGTCCAAAGCTTTCACTGTGATGAACGGATAACTATACAGAGAAAGTGTCACTGGCATGGCCCAATGATGTATTTCTCCAGAGGAAGGACGATTGATCCTATAAGAGATTCACTCGGGAACCTGTGGCCACCACACGTCCTCTCGGACAATCGTCGCGAAAGCATACCGAGCCGGTTTTTACCGGCCACGTGCTAATGAAGCAGCCAAAGAGATCTTTCAGCATTGCCACAGATGCCAGTTCTATGCAAAGTTGTCTCATAAACCTGCATCTTCTTTGAAGACCGTACCACTCGTCTAGCCATTTGCCGTGTGGGGACTGGACATGGTTGGACCACTCAGGACAGGGTCGAGTGGCTTCACCCATTTGCTCATGGCAGTAAACAAATTTACCAAGTGGATTGAAGCCAAACCCATCAAGAAGATAGATTCACGCACAACCATCAAGTTCATGAGAGAGTTGGTATTCAGATATGGAGTCCCACATAGCATTATTACAGATAATGGCTCAAACTTCGATTCGGAAGAGTTCAGACGGTTCTGCGCCACCCAAGGTGTTGCAAATCGTTGCATGGAAAAACAAAAAAAATTCTACACACACGCAATGGTCTATCCATGGAGATGCATAGCAACGAGGGGGAGAGTGTGTCTACGACCTCATAGACCATAAGCAGAAGCGTTTCACAATGCGGTTGATGTAGTCAAACTTTCTTCGCGCTCCACCCGTCGAGTACCGAACGTATGGCACCTTCGAGTTCTGCACACGTTCAGCTTGGTGACGTCCCTCGTCTTCTTGATCCAACAAGTCGTCGAGGTAGTAGATGAGTTCCGTCAGCACGACGGCTTGGTGACGGTGATGGTGAAGTGATCCTCGCAGGACTTCACCTAAGCACCGTGAGAATATGACCGGGGGTGTAAACTATGGAGGGGGCACCGCACATGGTTAGGCAATTGTTTGGTGTGTGCTAGGCCCCCCATATATATAGGTGGGAGGGGGAGGTGAGAGGCTAAGAGGTGCCCCAAGTAGGACCGAATCCTACTTGGGCTCCTCCCAAGCCGCGCTCCCCCTGCCATACATATGGGAGGGGGAAGGAAAGAGGGGGGATGGGGAAGGAAGGGGGAATCCTATTCCCTTTCTTTCCTTTCCTCCTTCCCCTTTCCTTCTCCACCTTGGCCGGCCCATATGGGGGGGGGGTGCACCAGCCCTTTGTGGCTGGTGCGTTTCCCCTCTTGGCCCATAAGGCCCATATCTTTTGTTGGGGGTGCCTGGAACCCCTTCCGGTGACCCGATATGTACCCGGTACCCTCCGGAACACTTCCGGTGTCCGAATACCATCGTCCTATATATCACTCTTTACCTATCGACCATTTCGAGACTCCTTGTCATGTACATGATCCCATCCGGGACTTCGAACAACATTCGGTCACCAAATCACATAACTCATATAATACTATATCATCATCGAATGTTAAGCGTGCGGACCCTACGGGTTCGAGAACTATGTAGACATGACCAGGACACCTCTCCGGTCAATAACCAATAGCGGAACTGTAACATCCCAAAATTTTCAAAATTTTGGAATGTTAATAATAAGATATTATTGAGTGAATGCTACGATTTTCATGGGAAATTAAAACCTTTTGATTCTTGTTTCAAATATTTCATCCAATTGCTTTTGTTTTGGACAACTATGAAATATTTTGAAACCACAAAAAAATGGAGTGAGAATAAAATGACTTTCTCAAAATGTGGTGGAAGAATATTTTATGTGAAGTTCTTTGAATTTTTAGTTCCATCTGAACTTGGATCTTAATTGGAGTTTTAGTGCCATTTAAATATTTCCAAATTATTCAAACAAAAATTTAACGAGAGGAGATAATATGACTTCTCCAATGATATATTTGGAAATGTTTAAAACTGCACAATTATCATTTTGGGTGATTGCAAAAAACTCTAAATTGAAATTTTGAGTAATTCAATTATGTCTGTATAGCATTAATAGTAGTTTTGCACAACATTAGTTTTATTAAATACTGAAACTATTTTTCGTGGACTCTAAATAATATTGATATTAATGTACATATTTTATTATTATTTGTTTTAAGTAAATTTTTTGTGCACGTACTTATGTAAATAATTATATTTCAATCCTAATTCCTAAACTATCTAGCTTGACCCAGTATATTTCTCTCTCTAAATCTCGGACAGGCGCGAGACAGCAGCACATCACAGCCCACCTTGTTTTTTTCCTTGCCTTTGCCTTTGGGCCAATTTCCTCCACTAAGGCCCATCCCCTTTCTGGTAGTGAAAGCCTAGGCGCTGGGTTTTCTTCTTCCTCCTCATGCGTGCACTTACGTGCATCTTTTAAAAAGCCCTTCCCCTATGGCGACTGCCTAGGGTTTCGACGTACTCCGGCACCGATGCCGGTTTTACCTACTTCTCCCTGGTAGATCTTTGCTGGTGAACCCTTGGACTCGGGCTGATCAAAGGAGGTCCCAACCTTACCTAGCCTTGGCTCGTGTGGTTTCTCTGGCGGATCGACCTAGGGTTTTGACGGTGATGGCTAGAACGGTCTGATCATGGCGGTGGGATCAAGCTCGCAGGGGCGGTAGGGCAAGGAGACGACGGAGGAACTACTTGCCAGGTTGAATCTACAGGAGGAGGAAGACGATGAATTTGTGTGGGAGGAGGAACTGCCAGATCTTGGGGCGCCGACGAAGTGGCTTGCCATAGCCAGGGTGCACACCTCAAGGACTTTCAGCCCTAATGCTCTGTATGGGGACATGCGTGCCGCACGGAACCCTGCGAAAACGGTGGTCTGGAGGAAGGTTAAGGACAACTTGTTTACAGCTCAGTTTGGTTGTCTAGGGGATTGGAACAAGGCTATGTTCGAGGGGCCGTGGCTTTTCAGAGATCAGGCAGTGATCATGGTGGAGTACGATGGGTTCAAAAACCCTGATAGCATCAAGTTGGATAAGCTGACAGTGTGGGCACAAATCCATCGGTTACCTGACAACTTTTTAATCGAGCCTGCAGTCAGGGGGATGGCATCACGCATTGGTGAGGTGGAGGAGGTTCAGCTTAAGCTACCGGCAGTTTTTTTGGTGAATTTGTCTGGGTAAGGGTGAAGATAGATATCAATGCAAAAATTAAGAGGTTTGTCACTGGTAAGAAGGGAGATGAATGAGTTAGATACCAAGTAAAGTATGAGAAATTACCAGTGTTTTGCTTTAACTGTGGTGAATGCGGGCATTGGCATGAGGAGTGTGGTGATGGTGTTCATGATGAAAAGTTCGAGTGGGGTGACTTTGTTCTGGCTGACAATGTTCGCTTCAGGCAACCGGGCAGAGGTGGTTTTGGTACTCAGAGGGGTTGAGGTGGCCCAAGGAATGCCGGAGGAAGAGGCAGGGGCGAGAGCAATACAACCCCAATCAAAGCTGGCGCTTCAATGCATATCATAACGAACCCCGCAGTGAGGCAGGGCACCAGGATGCAAGGGCAAATTCTGCACCGACCACTGATGAATCAGGGCCAGGTGACACCCATGTGATTATCGACGCGCCAGATGCTATGGCGCTGGGGGCAGTGGTGGGAAGTAACAATAGACAGTCCTTTGATAACATACACCCAGGGACAGCTCAGTCGACCGATGGGAGAGATGGGGTTGTGGCTCCAGTGAGCACTACAGCTCTTGTAATTTCTGAAAAGCCTATTGGGGTTCCCCCGATGCCGCCTGTATATGTCTCTCCAAGGAAAGAGGTGAAACGGCCTAAGAAGGATGTTGGTAATAAAGGAGCTCTGTTCAAGGATCTATCTGATGCAGGGACGTCGAGCATGGGGACAGATGGAGTGGAAAAAAGCAAGGACCAAGTTGCCGGATCAGCGGGCTCCTTTGAGGAGTGCCGTCGGGCACAATGGTTTCATTCTGTTGGAACTATCGCGGTACGGGTAAAGCCGCGACAGTTCGTGAACTTCGCGACTTTGTGAAGAAATTTACCCCTACTGTGCTATGTATCGTTGAAACACATATAAAAGGTGCACGTGTAGAAGCTTTAGCTAATACTTTGGGATATGACAATGCCTATGCGATATATAGCCAAGGTAGAAGTGGAGGAATAGGATTTTTTTTGTAATAATACAATAAACCTTGAGATTTTGGGTGACTCTGTTTATCATATTGATGCAAAGGTTGTAGAGGAGGGGAAAGACCCATGGAGGTTGACATGCGTGTATGGCGAGGCTCAGACACAACTTAGACACCAAACATGGGATCTTCTAAAGGGGTTAGCAACTTTCAGCAACCTCCCTTGGCTGTGTATGGGGGATTTTAACGAAGTGTTACGTCCAGATGAACATGAGGGAGTTGCTAATCGGAGTAATGCACAAATACAAGGATTTCGGGATGCGGTTGATGTTTGCATGTTGATGGACTTGGGCTATCAGGGCAGATTTTGGACATTTGAGAAGAAGGTGACCGGGGGATCTTACACCTGCGTGAGGCTAGACAGGGCGATGGCCACAACGGATTGGGCGGTGTGATACCCTATGGCCAATGTTACAAACTTGACATCGGCCTCTTCGGATCATGGACCTATATTTGTGCAGTTTGAAGAGTCTTTGCGACAGCCTAAACCGAGCTTTCGTTACGAGGTGATGTGGGAGTCACACAAATCCTGGCATGACACCATTAGCTCAGGATGGAGCGAACATCAAGGCGGCCAAGGAGTCGAAGCAATCTGCAGAAAACTAGAGCTACTGTCAAAGAACCTCTCAGCATGGAATGATGAAACCTTTGGGAGTGTTAGAAAGGAAATCAAGAAGGCAAAAGCGGAGCGAGAAAGGCTCTAAAGTGTCCCATCAAGGACTTCTCCAAATCACCTTGAGCTGAAGCTGAATGAATGACTGGTTGAGCTTTATCATAGGGAGGAGATTATGTGGAGACAAAGATCCCGAATACAGTGGCCGGCTGCGGGTGATCGCAAGACAAATTTTTTCCACATGAGAGCAAACATGAGGAGGAAGAAGAACATGATCCAAGCTTTATATAATGCGCTGAGCATACGTGTAGAAGACAAGGATGAGATGAAACAACTCGTGACAGATTTCTATAAAACCTTGTACACGACGGAAGGTGTGCAGGGGATGGATGACGTGCTACAACATGTGCCTAGGAAAGTAACACAAGAGATGAATGCTTCACTTTGCACCCCTTACACAAATGTGGAGGTGAAGCAGGCCCTGTTTCAGATGTTTCCCACGAAGGCACCAGGCACAGATGGTTTTCCCGCACACTTGTATCAGCATCACTGGGATATTTGTGGGGATGAGATCACTGATGTGGTGCTTCAGATTGTCCGTGGAGAGGAGAGTGCAACAAGTATTAATGATACTGTCCTGGTGTTGATACCCAAGGTACAAAACCCCACTCTTCTTACCCACTTTAGGCCCATTAGCCTTTGCAATGTGATTTATAAAATTGCTTCTAAAGTGTAGCGAATAGATTAAAGTTGATATTGCCAGAGATTATCTCAAAGGAGCAATCAGCCTTTGTCCCCGGGAGGTTAATCACAGATAATATCATATGTGCTTATGAATGTTTGCACTTTATGAAGAGAAACAGATCCAAGACTAACAGTTTTTGTGCACTCAAGCTTGACATGATGAAGGCATATGACAGATTAGAATGGCCTTACCTAAAGGCAATTATGGGTAAGCTTGGTTTTGCTCCAGAATGGATCCATACAATCATGAGCATGATCACTTCTGTTTCGTTCTCAGTTTTGTTTAATGGAGAGAGATTGGAGAGCTTCTCACCATCCAGAGGTATCAGGCAGGGAGATCCTATCTCCCCTTACTTATTCTTGATTGCAGCGGAGGGCCTTTCGTGCCTTTTAAAACACAGTTCTCAGTCATTAGTGCTCGGTGGCATAAAGGTGGCACCCACGGCTCCGACAGTGAATCACCTTTTGTTTGCAGATGACAGCCTGCTGCTTTTCATGTCTAGTGTCCAAGGGGCAAATGAGGTTTCAAACCTACTTGATGCATACTGCTTGGTTTCAGGTCAAAGGGTAAACTATGATAAATCTTCCATCTTCTTCAGTAAGGGATGCCCGGAGACCCTTAGAGTGGAGATAAAGAATATACTCAATGTGCAGAATGAATCTATCAGTGAAAAGTATTTGGGCCTGCGACCGATGTGGGACAGTCCAAAAATGGCACTTTCAAATATTTATGTGACAGAGTGTGGGAAAGGATAAAGGGATGGATGGAGAAACTTTTATCTGTTACAGGAAAGGAGGTTCTAATAAAATCTGTGGCTCAAGCTATACCAGTTTTTTCGATGTCATGTTTCAGATTACCTCGAGGCCTTTGTGAAAGTATTACTTCGCTTATCCATCACTTTTGGTGGGGGAGCAAGAGAGGCAAGAGGAAACCATGTTGGGTAGCTTGGGATTTGATGACTCGACCGAAAAGTTTGGGAGGACTTGGTTTTCGGGACATAGAGATCTTCAACTTGGCACATTTGTCTCGGCAAGTATGGAGATTACTAAATGATCACTCCTCTCTTAGTGCACAAATTCTTAAAGCAGCGTATTTCCCACAATGCTCTGCGCTAGAAGCTCAATTAGGCCCACATCCTTCTCAGGTTTGGCGATCTATACTAGATGGGAGAGATATTATCACCCAAGGAGCGATCAGACGAATTGGAGACGGAAAGAGCACGCACATATGGCAAAGCAGTTGGATCCCACAGAACGGAATGATGAAGCCGATTGCATCTTTAATTGATGATCCACCGTAGCTGGTTTCAGAGTTGATCGACCACAACAGGGCTGAGTGGCGAGTGGACCTGGTCAGATAGGTTTTCATACCTATTGACGCAGAGGCTATTTTACAGATCCCGTTATGTACGCGGAAGGTGGAAGATTTTTGGGCATGGAATGATGATCCAAGGGGATGCTTCTTTGTACAGTCAGCTTATAAGATGATTGTCAAAGTTAAGATCGGGCGCGAGGCATGGCTGGAGGATAGGGAGGATCCTTCTAACTCCGAAGATGAGATGAGGGGACGGAACTCGCTCTGGAAAATGACAGTGCCACCAAAGCTGCGTTTTTTCACTTGGCGATTGGCGCAACACTCGCTCCCCACGGGCGATGTTCTAAGCTATCGTCACATGGATACTTCGAGTGCTTGCCCACTCTATGGAGGGCAGGACAGCTGGCGACATTCCTTGCTGGATTGTAATGTGTCTCGGTGCGTGTGGGCATTGTCAGAGGCCGAGCTGGTCGAACACATGTTGGCAACATTGGAACTAGATGCAAGGCTATGGCTCTTTGATATGAATGAGTCACTTCCAACGGAGCAATTTACGTTGATGATCGTTACTTTCTGGGCTATCTGGAGTGCACGGCGGAAAGCCATACATGAAGAGATCTTCCAGACTCCATTTGCCACTGACAACTTCATCAAATCTTACTTGTCAGACATAGAGTTCTTGAAGAAGAAGGAGAACACACAGGTGATAGCAGTACGGCGACCGAGTGGGTGGATTCCGCCACCCACAGACCACTTCAAGTTTAATGTGGACGCTGCCGTGTCCCGCTCGGGCATGTTTGGCGCAGTTGGTGTGGTTTGCAGGGATGCGAGGGGTTTGTTCATGGGGGCTTCGACCCTCGTTCTCAGGGGACTCCGCAACCCCCAGGTGCTAGAAGCACTAGCTGTACGGGAGGCATTGGCACTTTAAGAAGATCTCTACATCAACCAAATATTGGTGGCCTCGGATTGTAAGGTGGTGGTAGATGCGATCAGGCAAGGAAGCTCAGCAAACTTTGGTGCCATTGTCCAAGAGATCAAGGCTAGAGAAATTACCTTTATTTCATGTTCGTTTAGTTATGAGTATAGGACCTCCAACACGGAGGCCCATAATCTCGCAAAGCATGCTTTATCTTTAGGGTTTGGCTGTCACACCTGGCTAGGCCAGCCCGACGATCTTCTCTTTGTACCAATGAACATTCTGATTCAGTAATAAAGCTTTGTGAGATTCTCAAAAAAAATGCGTGCACTTACAAAGAGACAACCATGGCCTATGGCTAGCCACCCACCCCGCCCCCTCCTCTGCCTCGCCTCAAACTTCTCTGAACGGAACCCCCTCGCCACCCACAACCCCTCCCCTCCGTTAGTGCACCCTAATTCCCCTTTAATGGCCATTGAAAGCACAGGGTAACAGTCACCATTAACGTCATAAATCCGGCGATGCCCCGCTCACCTTCGACCTCCCCTCGCCCTTATAAGACCGTCCCCGCGTTGCCCATTTCCTCCTCATCTGAAGCCCCCTCCTGCCTTAGCTCTATCCCCACCTCATCAGTCACAATTGCTCGCCGAAGTTCGGCAATAACATCAAAGTCCGACGAGGATTCCATCGCGACCGAGGTACCCCAAACCCCAAATCCTCCACCACTCTCTTCCACTTGTTGACGCGCATCTTCGTGGCCCCTTTCTCTCTCAATTTAGCAGCAGGAGCGCGAGAACCGAGGCTCACCGCTGCCATGCAAAACTCTGGCCACTTCTGTCTAGTGAAGCAGAAAGTTCCTGAGATCCTTACGGAGTCCATTGAATTCTCCGTCATCATCTCCCCACCGTTCGCCACTCCATCGACTCCGGTTCGTCGAATACGTGCCGCGCCGCCCAACTCCGGCGAACCCTCACGGTGAGCAGCCAGCCATTCTTTCAAAACATCTCCTTAGATGAAGGGGTAACAGCCAATAGGAACATGACACGTGGCCGCTTAATTGTAATCCCGTAATCAGTTTCCAGCAAAACAACCAAACTTCAAAAACCCGTATCTCCTAAACCGTAAGTACGAATTCGACAAATTTTATATCTCGGATTCCTTCAAACATCTAGTTTATTATAAAATTTTGAAGTCTCACTTTTCAGAAATTAAAATTTAGTTCTGATTTAAATAATAATTTTTGGCAATTTTGCTATATCTTTTAATATAGAACTCATATGGAAATGTTCCAATTACCAAAATTGGTCCCTAGAGCCATACCGTTCTGTTGGATCAGCTACCATAATTTTTCATCCATGTGTAGCTAAAATTTTGACCTCAACACTTCAAATTGCCTTTCCTTTATCGTAATTCAATTCCATCATTAGCGTAAATTTTATTCTTGACCCAATCTTCCTGAGAAGATCATTACGAACCTCCCGGGTCATATGTTGTCAATATACGAATTTGGACTTAGGAAACTTTTAGATGACTTATGCCCTCCAACGCCATATACAAATCTCATATGGATTAAACCCGAGTCAAAATTTTCCTTCTTGAATTTGCTTCATCTTATTTCCATAACCATCCTTATATGCCAAAGTCTAGATATTAGATACAGTTTCCTATGGCTTTTGTCCAAATCTTTTGGTTGTTAGAAACTCGATATGGAATTTGAGTAAATACAGTAATTTGGACTTGGACCATTATATTAGGAAAACAATAGTTTACCCAATAGATCAAGCCGGTCCTGAGATTTTGGGGGCCCGGGGCGGATCTAGAAAATGGGGCCTCTTAATATAAGCGTCATGTTTTGACATGAAGCAAAAAAATATCTACAATCTAGCCAGATCATTTTATTAGGTAAATATAAGTATAGCTACAGCCCACAACAAGAAACCAAAAATATATCTTCCTCCCTTCAATTTGAACTCGGAATTTTTGTCATGTCCATTAAATCAAGGAAACAAGCACACTGCAATGATCAGCAGAAAATTGTCTACAACTTTCATGTTGTGTTAAAAAATTGTTTCTTATTATTGTTTCTTATTAGAAATAGACTAGTTCTTGCAAACATAATTTTACTAAAATCTGATACTCTGTTATAGCAGCACTGTTTGGTAATATCTGAACAAACATTAATCAAAATTGAGCAAATCCAGTTTTATTAGAAAGCTAATCCCTCCGTCACAGTTTAGAAGACAAAGTTAAATTTACGTGTGTTTCCATAATAGACAAGGTTTAAGGCGCATTGCATTTATTTGTAGTAGCTAATTAGTACTCCGATAGTACTATTTCTATATGCATGCGCAGTGTGAATGCTATTTTTTAGCCCATCTCACAACCAATAGATAACCACCTAGGTCCTAGAGAATTTCCAAGCGCGCCTTCTAAACCGTGACGGAGGGAGTATAAAAATCATTACAACTTTAATGCTAGTGTCATCTCCAAAATTATATAATTAGTGCCAGTTTTTAGAACACTAATCTTGATTGATGATTCAGATATCGAAAATAATTCTGGGTATCCACTTCGATTGACAAAGTAAGTAATTTTTTAGCTATCCAAACTAAGTATCTAAGAACTAGAGAATAGATAAAAAAAGGACTAGTTAATAGAAAAGAGGTTAACCTTGATCCATAGAACATCGGTCCGAAACTAATTGATCAATTCCAATCCAATCCAGCCAGAGCCTTGTCCGCTGTTGTTAGTCTATTCATGACGGCTGCTTGTGTTGCCTCTGGCGGGAGGTGAGTGCATCGATTGCCTGGAGACGAGAGAGAAGAGGTGTAGCATCTCTGACTCACAATCAGCATCCGGGAACTAGGATTGACAAACTCGAGATTGAAAATTAGGAAGAAAAAAAGGAGTACGGGGACGCGGGCTAGATTGGAGAACTCGCAAGATCGAAATTCTATGCCCGTGATTAGCTGCCTCTCCTACGGGACAATTCCGTGCGTGATTAGCTCCATATGCATGGCATATAGGCTGCTGCACCTCCTACGGGGGCCCCTGGATTGTTGGGGGCCCGGGGCGGCCGCCCCTGCTGCCCCCCTCAGGGCCGGCCCTGCAATAGATTAGAAGTGAGACTTGGATTGTCACCTAAGGATCACCATCATAGACTCATTCTCAACTTCCACACCTTCACATGTTCAAACCAAAAGGAGTTTGAGCATAATTCCAAAACCTTTGAACTAAGTTTAATATGACAAATGGACTATACCCATGATCTTCCTGTTGTACCAATTTGACCCAACCAACAAAACCTATGTCATATTTCCATTCTCGATCTTATCTCAACTCGTAACCAAGTCCTAACAACTTCCTTAGGAATGTTATCCGCTATTACTTTGTATTGTAATTTTAACCTTTCATTTGAATCTCTATTTGGATGTTGTTGTGTGTTAAAGTACTTTCTTATATCGTTAGATATATCGTAACAAGAAGGAGAGACGACTACGAGTAGACTATTTCATCTTCCGGAATCCAGGCAAGTTGCAAATTGATCATACTTCGACCTATATTTCATATGATGCATATCTCTTTAAACTTTAACATTATGCATGTTTTATAAAAGTTTTTGCAAAGTATGATTTTTATCTAGAGCCATAAAGACTCAACACCATGCTTGGCCGCGCTTGCACAAATGGGTGGGTTGAAAATCAAACAAGTTTTGAACAAATAAACTTGCCATCTTTTGGGGCAATGTTTTGTGAAAACTTTTGGAAAACAAAAACTATATATTGTTTTACTTCTACTCCCTGGGCGGAATGGTATGACGGGAGCGTCTACAAGTGATTGCGCCCATCGGGGTCTTGCAGTGAATGCGCCCGACTGGGGACTTGCACACATGTTTTGGTGGGGATTGCCGTCCAGGGGAATGAGATCTTCCAAGTACAGTTTGATGTAGCTTCCAGTACAGCCACATTCTACTATGGGCTCTCACTTAGCTTAGTACTACTGGGAAACCCTTACCTGAGGACCACCACCGGAGATGGGCTTTTATTGCCTAAGTTGCGGGCGGCTTAGTTAGGTATAGGGGGCTGTTACGAAAAGGCTTCATCACAATCTCCTCCTAATCATACACCCAAGTGTGTAACGGTAAACAGGGTTGGTTGTGTCATGTGGGGAACATGTACAACCTCTGTAGAGGGTTTAACCTCATCGATTAGCCATGCCCCCGGTTACGGGCAATTTTGAGCAATTGAAGACTTGGACTGAAAAAGAATCTCCCCTCTCTTTTCTAAAAGTCCGTTTTAAGGGATGGGAAAGTTGAGGAATGAGCACAGTGAATGTGTTTCACTTCAACCATACTTATGTTTTACCAAAATTTGGAGAATGAGTACTGGTGCGTATATCCATGTGTCTCACTCCTACCTTTTAAACTAAAAACTATTTTTATTTCAAAAGAAGTTTACAAAAATTTAGTATAGGACAAAATTGGCTTTATGCAAAGGAAACCTCCACCAATGCTACCCTGCATATATATTGTGTTAAACTTTCAATTGCAACTTGCGAGTACATTCCACGTACTCACCTGCACCTGTCATGTGCAGATCTCAACATATTAGGAGACGATAGGGTTATGGTCTACACTCAACGAGCCCAGTGGCGTTGATGGAGCCCTAACTTAGCGACTACGTATTATTCCGCTGTATGATGTGCCATCATTGAGCTGTGTAAATGGTATGTATTTGTTTAATTCTGGATCTACCATTGTAGTAAAATGATGTATGTTTACTGATATTCATATTTGTTACTGTGTGTGCTAGCTATGATCCAGGGATAGCACAGTAAACACAGAGACTTGGATTCTACCAAATCCGGGTCGTGACAGGAACCTGGATGCTCATATTGGCTCCTACATATTCTACTAAGATCTTTATCGGTCAAACCGTTATGACAACATACGTAATTCCCTTTGTCCATCGGTATGTTACTTGCCCAAGATTCGATCATCGGTATCTTCATACCTAGTTCAATCTCGTTACCGGCAAGTCTCTGTACTCATTCCATAATACATCACCTCGTGACTAACTCCTTAGTCGTTTGCTTGAAAGCTTATGATGTGTATTACCAGAGGGCCCAGAGATACCTCTCCAATACTCGGAGTGACAAATCCTAATCTCGATCTATACAACACCTTCGGAGATACCTGTATATCATCTTTATAATCACCCAGTTACGTTGTGACATTTGATAGCACATAAGGAGGTATCCGGGAGTTGCATATCTCATAGTCGAAGGAATATGTATGTGACATGAAGAAAGAAATAGCAATAAAACTGAACGATCATTATGCTAAGATAACGGATGGGTCTTGTCCATCACATTATTCTCCTAATGATGTGATCCCGTTATCAAATGACAACTCATGTCCATGGTTAAGAAACCTTAACCATCTTTGATCAACGAGCTAGTCTAGTAGAGGCTCACTAGGGACACGGTATTTGTTTATGTATTCACACATGTATTTAAGTTTCCGTTCAATACAATTCTAGCATGAATAATAAACCTTTATCATGAATAAGGAAATATAAAATAACAACTTTATTATTGCCTCTAGGGCATATTTCCTTCAGTCTCCCACTTGCACTAGAGTCAATAATCTAGTTCACATTGTCATGTGATTTATCACCAATAGTTCACATCGTCATGTGATTAACACTCATAGTTCACATTGCCATGTGACCAACACCCAAAGGGTTTACTAGAGTCAATAATCTAGTTCACATCACCATGTGATTAACACCCAAAGAGTACTAAGGTGTGATCATGTTTCTCTTGTGAGAAAAGTTTAGTCAACGGGTCTGTCACATTCAGATCCGTATGTATATTTGCAAATTTCTATGTCTATAATGCTCTGCATGGTGCTACTCTTGTTAATTGCTCCCACTATCAATATGTATCCAGATTGAGACTCTGAGTCATCCGAATTGGTGCCAAAGCTTGCATCGGTGTAACCCTTTACGACGAACTCTTTATCACCTCCATAACCGAGAAATATTTCCTTAGTCCTCTTAGGTAACTAAGGATTAATTTTGACTGTTGTCCAATGATCTACTCTTGGATCACTATTGTACCCCCTTGCCCAACTGATGGCAAGGTACACAATAGTTCTGGTATACAACATGGCATACTTTATAGAACCTATGGCTGAGGCATAGGGAATGACTTTCATTCTCTCTCTATATTTTGCTGTGGTCGGGTTTTGAGTCTTACTCAACTTCATACCTTGCAATGCAGGCAAGAACCCTTTCTTTGACTGATCCATTTTGAACTTCTTCAAAACTTTGTCAAGGTATGTGCTTTGTGAAAGTCCTATTAAGCATCTCGATATATCTTTATAGATCTTGATGCCCAATACATAAGTAGCTTTACCAAGGTCTTTTATTGAAAAATTCTTATTCAAGTATCCTTTTATGCTATCCACAAATTCTATATCATTTCCAATCAACAAATATGTCATTGTCGGTGTTCTGGGAACGGGGGTCCCCAGACTTGCCTGCCTGCGGCCTGTGGCGTGGCTCAAGTGGTGGCCCAGTACGGCCCATCTTCATCAGCGCAAGACTCAAGACCCTCGCGAGGGGCCAAGCCTCGCGGGGCGGATGACACAGGACTTCCTCAGGAATGGCCTCGCCAGGCAGGCTCGCGAGGAGGCGGAGAGATCAAGGCAGGGTACCTCACGAGGTGCTCGTGACGCAAGCCATGACGATCGAGACCAGGCGGGCCCTAGGCAGGCGCCGGCCTGCGTAATGTCCTTGTTTCCTCTTTGGTGCAAAGGAGGCAAGCACAGGCGTGGAGTACCGAGGCATCAGGCAAAGGTTGCCATTTCAATGCAACAAGACCAAGACCAACAGAGCAGCAGGATGGAGGTCACCGTGGAGCCCAGGACAGCGTCATCGCTAGTGCCTTTGGCAGCCGAAGACCAACTTTAGTCATGATAACTTGTACTAGATGTTCCCCTTCGAAATGGCCGTTGTTGGCGCCTTTCCCACTCAATATTTGGGAAGAGGACCAGGGCCTCTATATATATAGGGATAGCCACCACAGCAGGGGGCATCTGATCAGCATCCAAGAGGTGATCGAACTCTCCCAAGCAGTTCATCGCACCAGCTCAAGACACCTCTCGCGAGGCTGTTCATCCTTTGTACTGTTCATCATCAACCCCTGAGGCAATCCACCACACCACACATTGGAGTAGGGTATTACACCACAACGGTGGACCGAACCAGTATAAATCTCGTGTCCCTTATGTTGTTCATCGTTTTAGCTTAGATTCTCGTGAGGCGATCGGACGTGGAGTGGTAGGGGGAAGATCTTCGTGCGCACCCTAGAGTTTGAACCTTAAGGGTCTGCCGGAACCCAACATCCGATGTTTGGCACGCTAGGTATGGGTGTGCCAGAGCTCTCCCTTCCATCGACCCATTCTCCATCAGCACCACGCTCCGCCCTCATGGCGGCCAACGCACCGCCTGCTCCGGCAGTCGACGCGGGCGCAGGAACCAGGGGGCTCCGAGCCCTGGCCCCCGCCTTGCGACAGGTGCGGTGGCCGAACAAGTTCAAGCCGGACATGCCGCCGTGCTACGACGGTGCAGCTGATCCGCTGGCCTTCCTACTAGCGTATGAAGAAGCCGTCCTCAACGCCGGAGGCGACGATAGGGTCATGGCTAACTGGCTGCCCATGGCCCTCACCGGCGTCCCGTGCATGTGGCTGCTCCACCTGCCAGCGGCTTCTATGGCCTCCTGGGAGGAGTTGCGCATCCTCTTCCTCACCCATCATGCTACTCCGGCTCCCTGGTCGTCGCAGCCCTCCTGGGCGGATTGCTGATTTACCCTTCGGCTCGGACGACCACCCCTCCAACACCGCCTGTTCGGGCGCACTCCCGATGCTATGCACCCCCACCATCTGCCAGGTTGCCGTCACCAGGACCCTCATCGACGGTGGTGCCGGCCTCAACGTGATCTCGGTGGAGGCCTTCAGCCTCCTCCACGTGCCGCTAGAGCGGCTCCGACCCAGTAGGCCCTTCTCGGGCGTCGGGGGCAGTTCCATCGGCTCCTTGGGGCAGATCCGCCTCCTGGTGACCTTCGGCACCCACGACAACTTCCGTACGGAGCTGGTCGACTTCGACATCGCCCCCATCGGCCTCCCGCACAACGCCATCCTCGGCTACCCAGCCTTGGCCCAGTTCATGGCGGCGACTCACCCGGCTTACAACCTCATGAAGATGCCCGGGAGCAGCGGCGTCCTTACCGTGTCCGGAGACACAAGGGATGCGCTGCAGGCGCTCAAGCTCACTTTCAAGGCAGCTGCAGTGGCGCAGCCCGCCAGCGTGGATACCCTCGAGCCCAAGGGGGCTGCACCGGCCAAGAAGAAGCAACTATTCACCCAAGACAAGGTGGAGACCAAGCAAGTACCAGTCGATGAGGATGGATCCTCTGGCGCCACCTTCTCCATAGGCGCCAACCTCGATCGTGAGCAGGAGGAGGCCCTGGTGAAATTTCTGCGCGCAAACAAGGAGGTGTTTGCGTGGGAACCTGATCAGCTGGCAGGGGTCCCAAGGGATGTGATTGAACACCATCTCAACGTGTGCCCCAACGTGCGCCCCGTGAAGCAGAAGGCAAGGCGACAGTCCACCGAGAAGCAGGCCTTCATCGTCCAAGAAACCCGCAAGTTAGAGGCGGCATGCGTCATTCGTGAAGTTTGCTATCCCGAATGTCTGGCCAACCCTGTTGTCGTGCCAAAAAGGGAGGAAAGGAACGCATGTGTGTCGACTTCACCAACCTCAACAAGGCCTGCACACAGGATCCCTTCCCGCTCCCTCGCATCAACCAGATCATCGATTCTACCGCCGAGTGTGACCTGTTGTGCTTCCTGGATGCCTTCTCGGGCTATCACCAGATCAAGATGGTGGTAGAAGACGTGGAGAAAACGGCCTTCCTGACCCCGTGTGGAGTATACTGCTACACCTGCATGCCGTTCGGGTTGCGCAACGCGGGCGCGACCTTTCAGTGACTGATGCACATCGCCTTGGGCCGGCAGCTCGGGAGGAACGCCGAGGCCTACATCGATGACATCATGGTGAAGTCTCGGGAGGCGAAAACCCTGATACAAGACCTGGAAGAAACCTTCATGAGCCTCCGTGAAGTGGATCTGCGGCTCAACCTGGAGAAGTGCGTATTCGGGGTCCCCTCGGGCAAGCTCTTGGGCTTCCTCGTGTCCCATAGGGGCATTGAGGCAAACCCAGAGAAGGTCAAGGCAGTCGAAGACATGAGTCCACCGAAGACCCTCAAAGAAATGCCGAAGCTCACTGGGCGAGTAACCGCGTTGGGATGCTTCAACTCCAAGCTGGGGGAGCAAGCACTGCCCTTCTTCAAGCTGATGAAGAAGAAGGGCCCGTTCGAATGGACTAAAGAGGCAGACAAGGCATTCCAAGATCTCAAGAAGTACCTTAGCAGCCCTCCGGTGATGGTAGCTCCGCCCCCTCAGGAGCCCTTGGTGCTCTACCTTGCAGCCACACCCTACTCCGCTAGCGCAGCCCTGGTGGCGGTTAGGGAGGAGCGCCGGGCCAAGGCCGCGCCAGCCGCAGCCCCGGCCGAAGTGGAGCAAAGCCAAGAAAGCCTCGCAAAGACCAAGACCGTAGCAGATGGGGATCAGCCTCAGCAGGGGGACTGAAAGTGCAACTATCCCTAGGTGGTTTTGGTAATTCATAACAACATATAGCTCATTGAGCTAATGCTATTCCAAGATTATCATTTCAGGAAAGCTCAATGAATGGCATGGCATGGATGATGAAAGTGGATCCCTCAAAATACTAAGGACAAAGGATTGGTCAAGCTCAAAAGCTCAAGACTCTTCATTTTATATTTTAGTGATCCAAGATCACATTGAGTCTATAGAAAAAGCCAATACTATCAAGGAGGGATGAGGTGTTGCTTAATGAGCCTTTTGCTTCATGTGCTTAGTGATATGCTCCAAAACCCTCAACTACTTTCCCACATCCACAAATGACCTAAACCTAAAGCCAAAATCGGTCACACCGATTCTTCCTATCTGGTGCCACCGATTCCAAAAGTCATAGCCACTGCCACAAACCCTAAGCAAGTCGGTCTTACCGATAGGGATCTCGGTCTCACCGAGATTGGGTTGTAATCTCTCTGTTTCCCTTCATAATGTTTCGGTCTAACCGAAGTGAGCGATCGTTCCCACCGAGATTGCAATGTAAACTCTTTGTTTCCTTTTTGTAACATTTCGGTCTCACCGAAAAGAGCAAATTGGTCCCACCGAGTTTACCTGACAACCTCTCTAGAAAGCTTATTACCAAATCGGTCTCACCGAGTTTGTGTAATCGGTCTTACCGAGATTACGTTATGCCCTAACACTAACCGAACCAGTCTCACCGAGATGCATGTCAGTCCCACCGAAAATCACTAATGGTCACTAGGTTTACTAAATCGGTCCGACCGAGTTTAACGATTCGGTCCAACCGAGTTTAGTTAATTGTGTGTAACAGTTAGATTTTGTGTGGAGGCTATATATACCCCTCCACCTCCTCTTCATTCATGGAGAGAGCCATCAGAACGAACCTACACTTCCAACTTACCATTTCTGAGAGAGAACCACCTACTCATGTGTTGAGGCCAAGATATTCCATTCCTACCATATGAATCTTGATCTCTAGCCTTCCCCAAGTTGCTTTCCACTCAAATCTTCTTTCCACCAGATCCAAAACCTATGAGAGAGAGTTGAGTGTTGGGGAGACTATCATTTGAAGCACAAGAGCAAGGAGTTCATCATCAACGCACCATTTGTTACTTCTTGGAGAGTGGTGTCTCCTAGATTGGCTAGGTGTCACTTGGGAGCCTCCGACAAGATTGTGGAGTTGAACCAAGGAGTTTTTAAGGGCAAGGAGATCGCCTACTTCGTGAAGATCTACCGCTAGTGAGGCAAGTCCTTCGTGGGCGATGACAATTGTGGGATAGACAAGGTTGCTTCTTCGTGGACCCTTCATGGGTGGAGCCCTCCGTGGACTCGCGCAACCGTTACCCTTCGTGGGTTGAAGTCTCCATCAACGTGGATGTACGATAGCACCACCTATCGGAACCACGCCAAAAACATCCGTGTCTCCAATTGCGTTTGAATCCTCCAAACCCTTCCCTTTACTTTCTTGCAAGTTGCATGCTTTAATTTCCGCTGCCTATATACTCTTTGCATGCTTGCTTGAATAGTGTGATGATTGCTTGACTTGTCCTAAAATAGCTAAAATCTGCCAAACTCTAAAATTGGGAAAAGGTTAAGTTTTTATTGGTTAAGTAGTCTAATCACCCCCCCTCTAGACATACTTCAAGGTCCTACAAGTGGTATCAGAGCTTTGGTCTCCATTTGCTTTGATTTCCATAGCTTTTGGTGGTCATAGCCTTGGTTTCACAACCTAGGAGAGTATGGCGTCTAGCGAGGGAAATTATCACCGTAGAGGTCCTTACTTTGATGGTACTAATTTTGCTAGTTGGAAGCATAAGATGAAAATGCATATTCTTGGACATAACCCGCCGTTTGGGCAATTATTTGTATTTGCTTGCAAGGTGAATTCTTTGATGGGAGAGAACCGAACCGTGAAGCTAATGCGGAAGAATTGAAGATGCTGCAATACAACGCTCAAGCTTGCGATATCATCTTCAATGGATTGTGCCCCGAAGAATTCAACAAAATCAGCCGTCTTGAGAATGCAAAGGAAATTTGGGATACTTTGATTGATATGCATGAAGGTACCGAGTCCGTCAAGCAATCCAAGTTGGATGTGCTCCAAAGTCAGCTTGACATGTTCAAAATAAAGGATGGTGAAGGTGTCGCTGAAATGTACTCTAGGCTTGCTCTTATCACAAATGAGATTGCCGGCTTAGGGAGTGAAGAGATGACCGACAAATTCATCATCAAGAAGATCCTAAGAGCATTGGATGGAAAGTATGATACAACGTGCACATTGATCCAAATGATGGCAAACTACAAAGATCTCAAGCCAATAGAAGTCATTGGAAGAATTGTTGCTCATGAGATGTCACTCAATGATAAGGAGGAACTTCACAACAAGTCAAGTGGTGCTTACAAAGCCTCAAGTGAAGCCCCCACATCATCAAGTGAGAAACAAATCTTCAATGAAGAATTGAGTTTAATGGTGAAGAACTTCAACAAGTTCTACAAGAGTAGAAGCAAAGAAAGAAGCTCCAAGTCAAGGTCTTACAATGACAAAAGATCTTCTAGTCGAGAGCGCAATTGCTACAATTGTGGGAGACCCGGACACTATTCCAATGAGTGTACGACACCCTACAAAAGAAGGGAAGATTCTCCAAGAAGAAGGAGCAAAAGAGAAGAATCAGTACCAAGAGAGAGGAGGAGTAGAGATGATCGTTATGAACGAAGACCCTCACAGAGAAGCAAGGATTCGGAAAGGAAGGACAAGTCATCAAGGAGCTACACAAAATGAAGACATCAAGCCCATGTTGGTGAATGGGTATCCGGCTCCGACTCCGACAATCACTCCGAGAGAAGCTATCACTCCGACTCCGAATATACTCAAGATGAAGTTGTTGCCGGTCTAGCACTTGTGTCAACCAACTCCTACGACATATTTGATTCACCAAATGAAGGTGTTGGAAGATGCTTCATGGCCAAAGGTCCAAAGGTAACACATCCTGAGTATGTTGATTTCAATAGTGATGAAGATGACTTGCTTGTGGATGATTATTTACTTATTGACAACTCTAGTGATGAATACTATGATGAAACATCAATTAATCATGCTAATCAAGATAAAACGAATGACAATGATAAGGAGAAGATTGAGCTTCTAACTAAAGAACTAAACACTCTTAAGTTAGCTCATGAAACTATCTTCTAAGATCATCGAGAACTTTTAAGGGCTCATGAGAAGTTACTCTTTGAAAAGCTCAATCTTGAGCAAGAGCATGAGTTCTTAAAAGCAATCAATGATGATCTCCGCAAGAAAAGTTCTTCTTATATTGCCAAGCATTTACTCTTATCTACTTACATGCCTCTAGTCAAGTCTAGTAACAAGTACAAGAAAGATACTTCCTCTAGTAGTAACAATAATAATAATGTCAAATCCAATATTGTTGCTTCTAGTAGTTCTCTTGATTCCACTAATGATTCTCTTAGCCAAGTTACACTTGAGTAAGAAAATAGCTTATTGAAGGGAATTATAGAGAAAGGTGTTTACAAGAGCCTTGCCGGGAGTAAGAAATTCGAGGAAATTGTACGCAAGCAAGGAAGGCACCGGAAGAATCAAGGTGTTGGTTTTGAATGAAAGTTCAATGCCAATGGGGTTGAGAGGGAAGAAGATAAATACCACAAGACAAAGTTTGTTCCTCAACAAGAGAAGTATGATCCTACTTCTTTCAAGGGAACACAAGCTCAAGATGATCTTCCACCACAAGACCACAAGAACAAAGGCAAGGACAAGCTTCACGAAGAGATTGATGCATTTGAAGAAGCACCCAAAGCCTCGTCCAAGTGGGTTCCCAAGACTACGTCAAGTTCTACTTCATCAAGTACAACTACAACTCCAAGGATTCCCATCAAGATGATGTGGATCCCGAAGGAGAAGAACTAGAGAGTTCTTGAGGGTGAATCCGCCGACATTCTTCACTCATATCATTATGGCAAGAACAAGTGCAATCAACTTCCACATCTTGCACTAGTTCAAGGAGTCACAAACCCTCATGTTGGTAAGGCAAGGGACAAGGTAACCTAATGAGTTGATGGACATCATCTTGTGTGTGCATAACTCTATGTCTATGGATATTCTTGTTTGTTCCTTGTGGGACTAACCCATGTAGGTAAGTTGAAAGTGCAACTCACTCCAAAGGATTGCTCCAAATGATCTACATCAACATTGAGCATCCACATCTTCAACACCTACATGAAGTCATCATCGACAAAACCCAAGGTTAGTTCATCCCTCTTAGGGGGGATCTCACATCTAGGGGGAGCTTAACTCTAAGAATTTAGTCAAAGCAACTCTAATGGTGTGAACACATCAATGCATTTTGTAAAAGTGGTAACCCCACTTGAGCTTAAACGATGAGTATGACCTATGATCAAATGTTCTCATTTGACTCCTAAGTCAATATACTCATATATAGATGACCTAGTCATCGCCAATTGTTTGATAGATGCTAGAATTGGTTGTGCATGCTTTGCCACATATTTCATTTGCCATCTTATTGTGTGAGCATGTTGGTGCATATTTTACTCATTCAAGGACATCCACTTGTTTTTTTGATTGTTTGGTCTCTTTTCTTTTTGCCAAGTGGATGGACAAGAATGCCTAAGAACCTTCTTTAGCTATCTATGCTTTCCTCATCTCAAACTCTATTCATGCTACATCACAAAATTTGATCAAGTCAGATTCGAACCACTTTGTGTGAGGAGCACTCGGAGTCCCCGATTCGTCATAGACTTAAACTTCCAAAACCTCTTTGTGACTCTCAGTCTGGCCAATTCCTCCATTTCGTTCGTACCGAGATCACTAAGTTGGTCTGAGTTTTCAATCTCGCTGCAACCGATTTGAACTTCTCGGTCTCACCGATTTGCTGTAACTGTACATAGTTATGCATCTTGGTGCCACCGAGTTGTTCCACTCGGTCACACCGACAGTGTTGGGCTATATATAGCCATGGGAATTTTTTTGGAAATTTCTCCGAAACCCTTCGCCCGCGCAATAGCTCGCTCTGCCATCGGAGGTCTCCGGATCGTCTCCTCGTCGCCAGCAGCCTCCTGTCACTGGTCTGCGCCGCCGTCAAGGGATTTCGCCCCTGCCGTTGCCGCTGTAGCGAGTCCACTGCCAAGTTAGGGTATGGACTCGATCTTTGTGCTATCCACGTCTGGTTCCTAGCACATTGTACTCTTATTGAATCTTGCCACGATTGAAACACTTCTATCCAGCCAAAGTAGTCCATAGATTAGATGAGATTCAAATTTTTAGGGTTAGGTTTCCGCCGAAACCATCTCGGACCCACCGAGTTGAAAAACTCGGTCTCGCCGATTTGGCTTATGCCATTGCACTAGTGACTCTCGGTCTGACCGAGAATTACTAATCGGTGCGACCGATTTGAGGATTTTGTGAAACCCTAGCAGTCTCGGTGCCACCAAACTGTGACTCGGTCCAACCGAGATCATTAATTTAGTTTCCAAAACTGCTTCGGTATCACCGAGTTTGAAAATCGATTGATCCGAAATGCTTTCTGTGGAAAACTAAAGCTGAACTTTTGAATCATTCTTTTGCAAAAATCTCTGATTTTGTGATGCTCATCTATTCTATCTCATCTATAACTCTTCACAGGGTCAGCAGTCAGCTTTTGCAGTATGTCAGATCAGAGTGACAGCCAGAATAGGTCAGAAGAGCAGATGGACTTGAGTGAGGGCACTAGTCCCTCAACTACAGATGAAGGGAGCAGAAGTACTCCTAGCAATTTGCCTAAGGCTGCTACTAGGCAAAGGAGGAAGAGGACTTCAGACTTAGAAGATGAATATCACAAAGCTGAGGAAGATGAGGCTACTTCCAAGAAAGTGCTGCTCAAGAAGGAATATGGCTTTGCACATAACACAAAGCCAGGTGTGAAGAAGAAAGTTCCTGCCAAGAGGACACCAATGCCAAAGGCTAGAAAGTCCACTCAAATGCCAGCTCAGGCTCAACCCAAAGAGGAACCTGAGAAGAAAGTCACATCATCCAAACCTCAGAAAGTTCCTACTGGAGAGACTATGAAGTTCACAATTGAGTCAGAGGATGATGGTGGTCAGGACAAGAAAAAGAAGAGAGCAAGAACCACAACTGCCAAGGTCCTTGGAAAGCCCTCTATGAGAAGAGATTCTGAAGAAGAGGAAGAGGATGCTACATCAGCACCTAAGGCACCTAAGCTTATGGGTGATGCAGTCAGATCAGGGGCTGCAACATCTAAGCCCAAGGATGCACCCAAAGCTGCCTCCAAGGCCAAGCAAGTTCCAAAGAGGAATACTAGAAGTATTCCAGCTGCTGAGAAGAACAAGGCCCCAATGCCCAATGTTGCTGAAGAAGAGGATGAAGAAGGATAGGTCCTAAGAAAGCTCAAGCCCAAGATACCAGACCACAATGATGCCCATCCTATGGCTGATGACATGAGAATCAGGAAGGATTCAGGGCTAAGACTGTGGAGGATGGAAGATCCATATGCTTCAAGGAGAAGAACTACTGTTGACTACAGGTTCCACACAAAGGAACAACAGGACTTTTATGAAACAATTCTGTTGGACAAGAAGCCTATAGTTTGTGACATGAGGTGGGTCGACTGGACCTACATCAAGGACAATGAACAACACTATCCTGGAGTGCAAGAAAGCTTTGTTGCTTGTGGAGTTGCTGATTTTGTTGGACAGAAGTTCACCCACTAGAATGATGAGCTTATCATGCAGTTCTACTCCACAACACATTTTTACCCAGATGGAAGAATTGTTTGGATGTCTGGAGGTACAAGGTACCAATCCACTGTTGAAGAATGGGCAAGTCTGATAAATGCCCCCAAGGAAAATTAGGATGACCTGGACATTTATGCAAAGAAGAAGATGGATCACAATTCAATGGCTCACATGTACAAGGAGATTCCAGACAAGGCAGTAGAGACTCACAAGTTTGGATCAGTTCACTTTCTGCTGTCAGGGTTGCCAACAATCAATTGGATTCTGAGGCACACTTTGTTGCCCAAGTCTGGTGACCATAACATGATCAGAGGGAATGCCATCAACATGTTGCATGTGTTTGATGTGCCACAGAAGTTCAAAGTCATGAGCCTGATGATTGAAACAATTAAGAGGACTGCAGCAGATCAGAAGAGGAGCTGTGGATATGCACCTCAGATTCAGGAATTGATCAACTCAAAGATGGGCATAGGAAGATATCAATTGGAAAGGAACATTTTCCACTTTATCAAGACTTTGAGGACAATGAGGTTGTCATGAATGAAAATGATCCACAATCAGTTCAAGCTCAGGAGAAGAAGGAGAAGGCAAAGAAGGAGAAGGCTGTCAAGATGCCAACTCAAGTGGAGGCATCTGAATATTTCTTGAAGACCAAACAGGAGCAACTTGGTTACTTGATAGCATCTACACTGAGGATTGACAAAGGACTGGCCACCCTCACTCAGAATCAGGAGATCCTTGAGAGAATCATGGAACTCAAGTTTCATGACCTTGATGTTAAAGTAACTGAGATTCAGTCAGTTGTAGAGCAGCTGCAGGATGATATGCAGGAGAGGCAGGGCAAGACTACCACAAATGTGTTTGCCAGAGTGCCCAGAGCCCAGAGGTCAGTTGCAGTGCCAGTGACAAACACTAGAGCAACAACTTCAGCACCAGCCACATCACCTACAGTTCCGGTGCAACCAGCTCCAGCATCCACTCCAGCACCCTCTACTTCAACTAAAGCCTTCGTCCTTGGAGTTATCAGGACACCACCATCAGAAGATCAAGCCTGAGAGTCGATCCAGCACTATGCATTTTCTATGAACTTTTTGGTAACTTGTTGCCAAAGGGGGAGAAAAATCTATAGATCATAGGCTTCGAGAGAGAGAGTGTTGCTTTTGTTCCCTCTTGCTTTTATTTGGTGGTTTTTCAAACTTTGTTTGCTTTTGTTTGAGATACTATGCTTGTGAGACAGTGATGATCATGTGTTTGATCATAACCTACACTTATGCATGTTTGATGATACTATCCTATCTATCTTATGTGATCATTCACTTTGCTTGGTGATGAGTGCATGTATTCAATGTTTATTATTTTGAGCGCTCCACCAAGATGTATGTGACATGGAAGAGTAACCCATGACCCTAATTCATTGTGCATTTGCAGTCCAAAGCAAATCTCAACCCATGCACAATTTTAGGGGGAGCTCTTGCTTATCACATACTTCTCAAAGCGACGATGTTATTCACTCTTATTATCATTTGTCGAAGCTTTGATCTATATGTTGTCATCAATTACCAAAAAGGGGGAGATTGAAAGTGCAACTATCCCTAGGTGGTTTTGGTAATTCATAACAACATATAGCTCATTGAGCTAATGCTATTCCAAGATTATTATTTCAGGAAAGCTCGATGAATGGCATGGCATGGATGATGAAAGTGGATCCCTCAAAATACTAAGGACAAAGGATTGGCTCAAGCTCAAAAGCTCAAGACTCTTCATTTTATATTTTAGTGATCCAAGATCACATTGAGTCTATAGGAAAAGCCAATACTATCAAGGAGGGATGAGGTGTTGCTTAATGAGCCTTTTGCTTCATGTGCTTAGTGATATGCTCCAAAACCCTCAACTACTTTCCCACATCCACAAATGACCTAAACCTAAAGCCAAAATCGGTCACACCGATTCTTCCTATCCTGCGCCACCGATTCCAAAAGTCATAGCCACTGCCACAAACCCTAAGCAAATCGGTCTTACCGATAGGGATCTCGGTCTCACCGAGATGGGGTTGTAATCTCTCTGTTTCCCTTCGTAACGTTTCGGTCTAACCGAAGTGAGCGATCGGTCCCACCGAGATTGCAATGTAAACTCTCTGTTTCCTTTTTGTAACATTTCGGTCTCACCGAAAAGAGCAAATCGGTCCCACCGAGTTTACCTGACCAACTCTCTGGAAAGCTTATTACCAAATCGGTCTCACCGAGTTTATGTAATCGGTCTTACCGAGATTACGTTATGCCCTAACCCTAACCGAATCGGTCTCACCGAGATGCATGTCAGTCCCACCGAAAATCACTAACGGTCACTAGGTTTACTAAATCGGTCCGACCGAGTTTAACGATTGGTCCAACCGAGTTTAGTAAATTGTGTGTAATGGTTAGATTTTGTGTGGAGGCTATATATACCCCTCCACCTCCTCTTCATTCGTGGAGAGAGCCATCAGAACGAACCTACACTTCCAACTTACCATTTCTGAGAGAGAACCACCTACTCATGTGTTGAGGACAAGATATTCCATTCCTACCATATGAATCTTGATCTCTAGCCTTCCCCAAGTTGCTTTCCACTCAAATCTTCTTTCCACCAGATCCAAAACCTATGAGAGAGAGTTGAGTGTTGGGGAGACTATCATTTGAAGCACAAGAGCAAGGAGTTCATCATCAACGCACCATTTGTTACTTCTTGGAGAGTGGTGTGTCCTAGATTGGCTAGGTGTCACTTGGGAGCCTCCGACAAGATTGTGGAGTTGAACCAAGGAGTTTGTAAGGGCAAGGAGATCACCTACTTCGTGAAGATCTACCGCTAGTGAGGCAAGTCCTTTGTGGGCGACGACCATGGTGGGATAGACAAGGTTGCTTCTTCGTGGACCCTTCGTGGGTGGAGCCCTCCGTGGACTCGCGCAACCATTACCCTTCGTGGGTTGAAGTCTCCATCAACGTGGATGTACGATAGCACCACCTATCGGAACCACACCAAAAACATCCGTGTCTCCAATTGCGTTTGAATCCTCCAAACCCTTCCCTTTACTTTCTGGCAAGTTGCATGCTTTAATTTCCGCTGCCTATATACTCTTTGCATGCTTGCTTGAATAGTGTGATGATTGCTTGACTTGTCCTAAAATAGCTAAAATCTGCCAAACTCTAAAATTGGGAAAAGGTTAAGTTTTTATTGGTCAAGTAGTCTAATCACCCCCCTCTAGACATACTTCAAGGTCCTACAGGGATGCACCCAGAGCGGAGGAGGCCCCGCCAGGCGACCAAGCGCCGGGGGCTCCGTTGCCTCGAGAGGCGCCCCGACCTCCGGAAGACGCAGGCCACGCCAACACCCTCAACCTCGTCGAGCATCCTATATACTTCGTTAGCACGATGCTGCGGGACGCGAGGGCGTGATACCCCATGCCCCAGAAATTCCTGCTTGCGTTACTAGTGGCCTCGCGCAAGCTGCGGCACTACTTCCAAGGCCATCCCATCAAGGTCGTCTCAGCGTATCTCTTGGAAAGAGTGCTCAGGAGCCCCAACTCAGCTGGAAGGGTCGCTAAATGGAACATCGAGTTGCAAGCGTTCCAGCTGGAATTCAGCACAACCAGAGTCATCAAGGGAGCCGCACTTGCAGACTTCATGGCAGAATGGACGGAGGCACCAGGGCTCGAAGTGGGCGAGGATCGGTCGCTTTCCCCAGGAAGTGAAGCGCCGGACGGCTGGTCATGTACTTCGACGGGGCGTTCTCGCGACATGGCGCGGGGGCTGGCGCAGTGCTCATATCTCCCACTCAGGACAAGCTCTATTACGCTGTGCAGCTCTGCTTCCAACATGGCAAGAAGGTCTCCAACAACATAGTAGAATACGAGGGCCTGATAGCGGGCTTGAAAGCTGCAGCCGCCTTGGGGGTGAAGTGCCTCATTTTCAAGGGCGATTCACAACTCCTCGTCAACTTCTCCAACAAGGTGTACGAGCCGAAGGACGAACACATGGAAGCGTATCTCGCGGAGGTCCGCAGGATGGAGAAACAGTTTTGCAGGTTGGAGTTGCAGCATGTGCCTCGTGGCACCAATCAATAGGCTGATGACATCGCCAGGAGGGCGTCCAGGCGGTTGCCTCAGGAGCCTGGCGTCTTCGAGGAACGACTCTTCAAACCTTCAGCGACACCATCACTATCAAGCACAGCGCAGCCTCGGGAGGAGCTTCCTCAACCGCCTGCCTCGGGAGCCCCGGCTTGTGGCCCGACCTCAGGAGCACGCCTACTCCTGGCGCTAGAGCCTCAGGAGGGATGTTGGACCATGGAGTTCAAAGATTACTTGATGCAAGGGATTCTGCCGGAAAAGGAGGAGGACGCGGAACGCGTGGCGCGACAGGCCATGGCCTACTGCATCCAAGACGGAGAGCTCTACCGGAAGCGGCCGAATGACGTTACCCTACGCTGCATCTCCAGGGAGCAAGGGAAAGATTTACTGGCAGACATTCATGGTGGAGACTGCGGGCACCACTCGTCTTCACGGACACTCATCGGCAAGGCATTTCGCAGCGGGTTCTATTGGCCAACGGCACTCAATGACGCAATCGAGCTGGTGAAGGCTTATGAAGCCTGTCAATTCCACGCTAAGCAGATTCATCAGCCGGCTCAGGGCCTTCAGACCATTCCCCTCTCATGGCCGTTCGCCGTTTGGGGACTGGACATCCTTGGCCCATTTCCTCGGGCGCCAGGGGGCTACCGCTACCTCTATGTCGCCATTGACAAGTTCACAAAGTGGGCAGAGGTGGAAGCTGTCCGCACCATCCCGGCTGGCTCAGCGGTCAAGTTCATCAAGGGCCTTGTGAGCCGGTTTGGGGTACCTAATCACATCATCACTAACAATGGTTCGTAGTTCACCAACAATCTCTTCAAAACATATTGTGCTAACCTTGAAACGCAGATATGCTATGCTTCGGTGGCACACCCTCGGAGCAATGGACAAGCTGAATGCGCCAATGCGGAGGTCCTGAAAGGCCTCAAAACCCGGACCTTCAAGAAGAAGCTGGAAGCCTGCGGCAGGGGCTGGCACGATGAGCTTCATTCCGTGCTATGGTCCATCCGCACAACCGCTACCAAGTCGACCAGCGAAACCCCGTTCTTCCTCGTCTACGGTGCTGAGGCGGTCCTTCATCACGAGGTCAGGCATCGCTCCGCGCGGGTCCTGGCTTTCGATGAAGCACAACAGGACGCCATGCGGGGTGGACCTCGTGCTGGGAGAGGAACGCCGTCGGGAGGCTGCGCTTCGGGCTGCAAGATACAAACAGGCGCTGCGGCGGTACCACTGCCGCAGCATCCGCCCTAGGACCCTCGAGGTAGGTGACCTCATGCTCAGACGGGTGCTCTCCAGGGAGGGGCTGCACAAGCTCTCTCCCATGTGGGAGGGCCCGTTCAAGGTTGTTCATGTCTCCAGGCCTGGCGCCGCACACTTAGAGACTCAGGAGGTGGTGCCCATCCCGAACGCGTGGAACGTCCAGCACCTCTGGAACTTCTACCCTTGAGGAAAGGCCTAGCGCCTGTAAAGAAGGCCCGGTGCCTGTGAAGCTAGACGAACCGAGAATGGCCCGGTGACTGTGAAGAAGGCCAACTCCTGTGAAGCTCATCACCCCGAGAAAGGCCCGAAGCCTGTGAAGAAGGCCAATGCCTGTGAAGCTTGCCGCCCGTGACACTCTCACGTAATAATGAGTTGGGGCTGTACATGCCCCAGAGTCTCCGGAGAGCCGCCCTTGGGCCTCGGGGGCTCCCGCCCATGCCCACTGTCAGCACTTAGCTCCGCGCTGGTGAGAAGACGTCGAAGACTAGATTAGGTGCCAGACGCGGCTTTTTCATTTGCTTTCTGTAGTTAGCTTGTTCATCCCTATTTGAAGTTCCATTGGAGTTGCTTTTAGCATTGTTGTCGTCCCTGACCTGTGACCCCTTGTCTTTGTCGCCTACTTGATTCATTTTCTCTCTCGCAAGTCTCGCGAGGGGGCTACACGGGTGCCCTCGTGAGTGTTTTCTGACCCAGTCTTGTGAGGCTTTCCTATCCAAGTCCACCACGAGAGCACTCCTCCCGGTCCGTGCCCCACGGGCATCGCGACGCAAACACAGGACCTGAGCCGGTTGCCCCCACGACCGAGACCGGAAGTTACCTCTCCTGACTAATTCTTGCAGGACACAAAGCGCGCGACGAGGCCTCAGCCTCGAGAAGCGAAGACTGCGGCAAGTCCCCCTGAGCTAAGTAATTCCTGCACGCGAGCACGTGGCACCAAAACACAGCACAAGAATAGCGGAAGTAGCATAATAGTTAACGACAACAGTCCAGCACGCCCCTGCGGGGCCCTACACTACTCTCTCTTTGCGCAGGGAAGGGAGAAAAACAAAATAGACACAACTTGCTCAGCACTGACTCGCGGCGAGGGCTCGTACTGCCTCCGGAGCTCAGTCAGACTCCTCACGCTTCACCGAGGCACGATGGCGGGCTGACCCGCTACCTCCCTCAAGGCGAGCGCGACAACGCGGAGGCTGGTCGTGGCCACCGTTGGAGGAGCTGCCGTCCGAAGGGGAGTCGCCGAGGCTTGGCGAGCTATGAACGCCGCCGGCCATGCGCCCGCCTTCATCTTCATCTCGACCATCGCCAAGGCTGGGCACCTGGCCGCCGTCGTCATCTTTGGGGCAGTACCCGACGCGGCGACCGTCTTCTCCGAACACCCTCACGTAGAGGGTGGCGTCACCGTCGAACTTGAAATGCAAGGTGCACCGCCGGCTCAGGCCACGCGCGCGGGCAAACGTTTGCCAGCCGCAGGTCAGGGCCATTTTCCCGGTGACAGAGATATCCAATGAGGCCCAGGAGGCCCTGTTGCAGCAACCGTCCGCCTGAAGCCAAAGGCCGCCAGGAGCGCCGGCCGGGAGTTCAGTTGCAAAGAAGCAGGGAAGCTGAAGCCAGCTGCCTGTTGGGTCCACTGACCACACGACGAACTCCGGCAGCACTTCCGCCGAGTGGAAGCGCGGCCTGGGGGGCCGCGCAGCCATGATGCACCTGCCCTTACCCACCAGGCGCCCATCGCCGCGCGGTAGATCGCAGCTGCGACCGCGGGGAGCTGCTGCGGG
Source organism: Triticum dicoccoides (assembly GCF_002162155.2). Taxonomy (NCBI): domain Eukaryota; kingdom Viridiplantae; phylum Streptophyta; class Magnoliopsida; order Poales; family Poaceae; genus Triticum; species Triticum dicoccoides. Next base: position 239,792,739 of record NC_041381.1, on the reverse strand, counting down.
CGACGCAGGATGCTTGCGGGGACGACCCCGACCGCGCTTGGGCGGGGGAGAGTCAGGCCCTTCCCGGCGAGCCTTCTCTTTATCCATGGTCGAGAACCTCTTCGGCGGCGCCATAGAAGACGACAGTTGGGATGGGGAGAAAGAAGGAAGCGGGGAGGAAGATGTATAGCGGGGGCTTGCGCTCTCCCGCATTTATAACCGGAGGAGGCCAACCGTCGGCCTCCACGATCACAAGTAATCATGACCCACTTCTGCATGCAGGGACTTGTCAAGTCGAGCAGATGCCGAGGCGGCGTGGGGAAGCAGAGACGCCCACGTCCAATCAACTGCCACACGGCACCCAAGGCCGCAGGCTGATGGGGCCCATGGTGCTCCATACTTGCCCCTTCGCTTCTCCACTAAGCGAAGTCCGAGCGCGCCTTGGGCCCGGGGGCTACTGTCAGCATTCTGGGAATGGGAGTCCCCAAACTTGCCTGCCTGTGGCCAGCGGCGTGGCTCAAGTGGTGGCCCAGTACGACCCATCTTCATCAGCGCAAGACTCAAGACCCTCGCGAGGGGCCAAGCCTCGCGGGGCGGACGACACAGGAGTTCCTAGGAACGGCCTCGCCAGGCAGGCTCGCGAGGAGGCCGAGAGATCAAGGTAGGGTACCTCATGACGCAAGCCATGACGATCGAAACCAGGCGGGCGCCGGCCTGTGCAGTGTCCTTGTTTCCTCTTTGGTGCAAATGGGGCAAGCACAGGCGTGGTGTACCAAGGCATCAGGCAAAGGTTGCCATTTCAATGCAACAAGACCAAGACCAGCAGAGCGGCAAGATGGAGGTCACCGTGGAGCCCAGGACAGCGTCATCGCCAGTGCCTTTGGCAGCCGAAGACCAACTGTGGAGGATACAACTACTGAGTGTAAACCGGCCAGGAGGGCCCGGTTCACCCTCAACTATATTGAAGCCCATGAGGACCCAGAAGATGGCGTGTTACCAAAGAAACTTAGAGGCTCGGACCCAAAGGCGGATTAGGGCCCATAGTGGTAAACCGCCATGGTTATGTGACTTGTAATGTATGTTAGGAAAGGAGAGACCGAGCCGGACACTTTGTATGAGTCGGCCTCGGGACTCTGTAGACCGGCCGGGCGTCAACCTATGTATATAAAGGGACGACCCGGTGGCGGTTCAGGGACAAGAAACAACAACTCAAGACTCAGGCAAAGCGTATTTGCTCCCTGGTCATCGAAACCCAATCAATCCCATCATAACTAAACGTAGGCTTTTACCTTCATCGAATGGGCCAAACTAGTATAAAACTCCTGTGTCCGCTGTCCGGTTTAACCCCTTCAAGCTAACCCGTCGCGATGGCTCCACGACTAAGTCCTTCCATGAGGACATCTGACGTGTTAATTCCACGACAGTTGGTGTCCACTGTGGGGCTATCGCACGATGGTTTCGAGTTCTTGAAGGGCAGCTCTGAAGGACCCAAGGGGTACGTGGTTGGCCGGATGACCAAGAGTCATCGTGGCAAGCTCTACATCGACGACGAAGGATGGGGCCCCGAGGCCGGCTCAGTCGAGTACGGATACCGGGTCCCCTTTGGCGGAATTCATGTCTTCATCGGCAAGATCGGCGAACCGGGCCCTGAGCCGTACATCTTTACCGACCTCGTCGAGACGGCTCAGTGTGCAAGTCCTGCCCGGGTTAAGCCCGCCATGAAGCGTGCGTTCGTAGGATGTGTCCATGGGATCGGATCTGAACCAGTGTCTGAAGGCGATACGGCTGTTTATTCCAACAGCGAGTCATCCACTGGCGAAACCGAGTCCCTGTACCAAATTCATGATGGTGTGTTCGAAGGATATTCCGATGGCAACAGTATTCCGGACCTCCTTGAACCGCCAAGTCGGGTTGCTGTTTACATGGCCGGAACACAGCCCACTTTGCAGTCTTCATCTACAGCAGCGATGAATACCGGATCAGTGGCTGCGGCAGGAGCCCCGGCGCGCTGACCGGCTCAAGTCCTCTCCGGTTTGATGGATGCCTGGGCAACCTTGTTAACCACGGCAGTTACCCCGGAGACGCAGGATTAGCACAATGCGGACATTGCGAAACTGAAGGACCAGATAACGCAGGCTAAGGAGGACCTGGCAATTGAGGATGCCAGGATGACTGAAGAACGGGCCGCTTTGGATGCCTAGTCACAGCAGATACATGCACAGAGTTACCGGCTCATGTTAGATCATAATGCATCAAACGACGTAATGCGAAGGAAGTACCGATCACGTATGCAACCGGTTTTGGAAGGATTGAATCTCTTTAATACACCGGGGGCTGGGCCGAGCAATCCAGCAGCGGCAAACCGGACCGACGCGCCTAGGGAAGCACCGGATCAACCACGGATGACGGAACCACCTCGGTGAACGAATAACCCGCCACCATACGTGTCCACGCCACCGGGTCACTTCTCGAGCCCTTTGGATAACATGATTGCCGCAGCATCTCGCCTGGCAGCCATTCCAATGGAGGGCGATTCACTAGCGACGATTGAAACGCGGTGGGCTAGGGACCTTCTTCAAACCACCGTGGTGCAGCAGCAGGCTTATTCCTATAGCCGAGATAGAATTCATTCAACCCCCCGTCCGAGCCCAAGCTATAGCAGGCACATGGATGAACCGGAAGTGTCTAGCAGTGCGCGGTGCCGTAATGCTCAAGACGTGGTGGATAATGGCAGAGCACGAAGGGAGGCCACTTTGGGTCGTCATCAACCCACCCCGGTTCAGCCAGCAGCGTCAGTAGACCGAGGCATCGGGCTTGCCTTTAGTTCCTGGGGAGTGCCATGTCTCATTCTTGCTGTCCGTAATGTGCGACTGCCCAAGGATTTCAAGGGTCCATGTAAGGTTCCTAATTACACCGCGGATCAGCCACCTGAGGCATGGGTCAAGAGTTATGAGATGGCAATGGAGATGCTAGATGTGGATGAAGCGGCCTGTGCAAAGTACTTCACGATGATGTTGGAAGGGACAGCCCGTACTTGGTTGAAAAACTTACCAGCCAACTCCATCGAGTCATGGGATCAGTTGAAGGCCCGGTTTATAGCTAATTTCAAAGACACATGCAAACAACCTATGTCCATTGTGGATCTGATGCCTGTGTTCAAGGGGAGAATGAGTCAACAACTCATTGGGTGCGCCGGGTTTCGGAAATTTTGCATTCGTCAGACCGGATTAATGCTGGTCAAGCAATCATAACGCTGGAGCGTAATTGCCGGTTTAAGTCACTAAAAATGAAGTTGGGATGGCTTAAGCGCCACTGCAATGACATGGTAACCCTTATGGCAGCCTTGGTCAAATATGCCGATTCCGATAATACCAAGGATCCTGATTCTGATGAGGAGAAACTGGAGAAGGGAAAGAAGAACGGCGGTGCAAAGGGACAGCATCACAACCAAGGAGGCCATAGGAATAACGGTAAGCGCAAGGCAGATAGTTCAGATCTTGTGGCTAACACCAATATGCAGCATCGAAAAGGTAAACCGCCCCAGCGCGGTGGAGGGATGAATCTGGAGTGTTTGTTAAACCAGCCCTGCCCAAAGCATGGGACCAAGGAGGCCCCTTCCACACATCTTTGGAAAGATTGTTATATCATGAAGGAGTTTAAGAATTCCGATGTCTTCCGGTATGATCAGGGTCCGTCGGGCGGTTCAGGTCCAGGTTTTCATGGTGGCGGCGGTTCAAACTCTGGATTCTAGAATAATCAGGGCAACCAGAATAACCAAGGTGGTAGTGGCCAACAGAATAATCAAGGAAATCAGTATCAGTCAGGTTATCAAAGTCACCCCAAGCAGTTGAATGGTGGGCAGTATCATGTGTTCACTACTAGCCTATGTAAGCGTGATCAGAAGCTTCACAAAAGGGCAGTTAATGCCGTTGAACCGGCAGTGCCACGTTATTTACGGTGGTCCGAGCAGCCCATTGTGTGGAGCAGAGAGGATCATCCGCCCCGGGTTGACAATCCGGGTCAAGTGGCTTTGGTGGTAGTGCCTCAGGTGGGAGGTTACAAGTTTACCAAAGTCCTGATGGATGGAGGGAGCAGTATCAACATCCTGTACTATGAGACTTTTCGTCGCATGGGGTTGACAGACAAGAGTCTTAAACCGTCCAACACTGTTTTTCATGGTGTAGTACCAGGTAAATCGGCATATCCTGTCGGCAAGATTGCTTTGGAGGTTGTGTTTGGAGATGAGCATGATTCCAGGTCTGAAAAATTGACCTTTGAAGTGGTGAAGATCCAGAGCCCGTATCACACACTGTTTGGACGGCCGGCTTACGCAAAATTCATGGCGAGGCCCTGCTATATCTATTTACAACTCAAAATGCTGGGTCATAAGGGGACTATAACAGTACATGGAAGTCGGAAGATCGCGTTGGATTGTGAGGAAGGTGATGCGGCTTATGCTGAGTCGGTTTGTGCTACAGAGGAGCTGAAGTTTTATAAGGACAATGTTGATCCGGCAGACATGACCCCTCTGAAGAAGCCCACCACTGAGCATGACCCGACCCTGAAGTTCAAACCGGATGATGAGACTAAACTTGTTGACTTTGTTCCTGGCGATTCATCAAAACAGTTTAGTATCAGCACCAATCTGGATCCGAAATAGGAAAGCACGCTCATCGAGTTCATCTGTGAGAACCGGGGCATTTTTGCATGGAAGCCTTCTGACATGCCAGGTTTACCGAGGGAACTCGCTGAGCACACTCTCAATATTGATCCTAAGTTTAAACCGGTCAAGCAATTTCTTTGCCGCTTTAACGAGGAAAGACGCAAGGCCATTGGTGAAGAGGTAGCCCGGCTGTTGGCTGCTGGATTTATCATCGAAGTATTTCACCCTGAGTGGTTGGCTAATCCGGTGCTCGTTCTTAAGAAAAACGGCACTTGGCGTATGTGTGTGGACTACACAGATTTGAACAAGGCTTGTCCGACAGATCCTTTTGCCCTCCCGCATATTGATCAGATTATTGATGCGACGGCGGGTTGTGAGCACCTGAGTTTCTTGGATGCCTATTGAGGTTATCATCAGATTAAAATGGCAATTAAGGACCAGGAGAAGACAACCTTCATCACTCCCTTTGGAGCCTTCTGCTATGTTTCTATGCCCTTTGGGCTCAAAAGTGTCCAGGCAACTTATCAGTGTTGTGTGCAAAATTGTCTTCACATGCAGATTGGGCGTAATGTTCATGCCTATGTGGATGACATTGTGGTAAAATCCAGGAAGAAGGAAACTTTGATAGATGACCTCAAGGAAACATTTGACAATCTTCGGGTTTACAAAATGATGCTTAATCCGGACAAGTGTGTTTTTGGTGTTCCGGCAGGTAAGCTCTTAGGCTTTCTGGTGTCTAACAGAGGCATTGAGGCTAATTCGGAAAAAATCAAAGCGATTACATCTTTGGCTAAACCGAAGTGTATCAATGATGTTCAGCGTCTGGTGGGTCGAATGGCAGCCCTTAGCCGGTTTATCAGCCGTTTGGGAGAGAAGGCAATTCCTTTGTATCAGATGTTGAAAAAGACAGATGATTTCATCTGGAGCGATGCAGCCAATGCGGCATTTGAGGACTTAAAGCGGTAGTTGGTTGAACCGCCGGTTCTTGCTGCTCTGGTTGACAAAGAGCCCTTGTTATTGTATGTGGCTGCTAATGCCCGTGCTGTCAGCGTGGCAATTGTGGTGGAGCGCAAGGAGGCTGGTAAGGAGTATCCGGTTCAACGGCCAGTTTACTATATCAGCGAAGTACTTATCGAGTCAAAGCAACGGTATCCGCATTGGCAGAAGCTGATTTATGGGGTTTTTATGGCAAGTCGAAGCTCAAACAATACTGTCAAGGCCATCCCATTATAGTGGTCAGTTCAGCTCCTTTGGGTGATATAATTCAGAACAGGGAGGCAACTGGCCGGGTTGCAAAGTGGGCAATTGAGCTTGGCCCGCACGGATTGAAGTATATGCCTCGGACATCAATCAAGTCACAGGCACTTGTTGACTTCATCAATGATTGGACCGAGTTACCGGCACCAGAGGACAAATCGTATAACACATACTGGACTATACACTTTGATGGATCCAGGCAATTGGAAGGCTCGGGGGCTGGAGTTGTTCTTACTTCCCCTCGAGGTGATAAAATTTGTTATGTTCTCCGCTTAATGTTTCCTTGTACTAACAATGCAGCTGAGTACGAGGCCTTACTCCACGGTCTCCATGTGGCTAAGGAAATGAATTTAAGCCGGGTTTGCTATTTTGGAGATTCTGATCTGGTGGCTCGGCAAGTTTCTGGTACTTGGGATTCTAAGGATCCACTCATGGCGGCTTACAGACGCGAGGTGGATATTGTGGCAGGTCACTTTAAGGGTTATCAGGTTGAGCATATTGACCGGCGCAAAAATGAGGCAACAGATGCTTTAAGCCGGCTGGGATCTCAGCGTAAACCGGTACCACCCAATACCTTTTTAGATATCTTACATAACCTGTCTGTTAAGTTGCCTACAGAGGAGGATTTAGTTGTTCCTGATCCAGAGGCCCAATTGGTGGCCGCTTTACATACCACTCCGGATTGGACGATTCCATATTTGGCGTATATGAACCGGGGTGAGTTACCAGATGATGAGGTCTTTGCCAGACAGATAATCCGGCAGTCCAAGTCCATGGTTATTCACAATGGCGAGTTACACCGTTGCAGTGTTTCAGGTGTATTTCAACGATGTATTTCTCCTGCAGAAGGGCAAGAAATTCTACGTGAAATCCATGAAGGGGATTGTGGTCACCATGCCGGTTCAAAGTCCCTGGTGGCTAAAGATTTTCGTCATGGGTTCTATTGGTTGACAGCCCATGCTGATGCAGAGGATCTGGTAAAGCGGTGTGACACTTGTCAGAAATTTTCACGTCAAGCTCATGTTTCGGATCAGGAGCTACGGATGATTCCTATCACTTGGTCGTTTGCCACTTGGGGGCTTGATATGGTGGGACCTTTTAAGCGCTCCCAGGATAAGAAGACCCACCTGTTGGTGGCGGTTGACAAATTCACTAAATGGGTTGAAGAGGAGCCCGTCAGCAAGTGTGATGCAGCCACGGCGGTTCAATTTCTCAAAAATATCATTTTCCGTTTTGGTTTTCCACACAGCATCATCACAAATAATGGCACAAACCTTTCTAAAGGTGAGATGGAGGAGTTTTGTCAACGAGAGCACATCTGGCTTGATGTAGCATCCGTGGCTCATCCTCAGTCCAATGGTCAAGCTGAGAGGGCGAATCAAGAGATCCTGAAGGGTATCAAGCCCCAGCTTATGGTTCCTTTGAATCAGACACCGGGTTGTTGGGTGGAAGAATTACCATCTGTGTTATGGAGTATAAACACCACCCCAAACCGATCTACGGGTTATACACCTTTCTTCATGGTTTACGGGGCTGAAGCCGTCCTCCCAAGTGATATTCGTCATGATTCGCCCCAGGTTGCCAACTATGTTGAAGCGGATAATGAGCAAGCACGCCAAGAGGCGCTGGACCTGTTAGATGAGAAACGGGACATGGCTTTGGCTCGATCGGCGGTTTATAAACAAGACCTGCGGCGTTATCACAACCGCCGGGTTAAGACACGAACCTTTCAAGAAGGCGACTTGGTGCTCCGGCTCATCCAGGATCAGACCGATATGCACAAGCTATCCCCACCTTGGGAAGGACCCTTTGTGGTCAGCAAAAATCTACACAACGGATCATACTACCTCATTGATCTTCGAGAAGACTCACGCAGTTCTGAGGAGGAGACCCGACGGCCGTGGAACATAGCTCTCCTTCGGCCTTATTACACTTGAGCCATAGGATTTTCTTATGTACATATTTCAACAATGTATATATTATGATCAATATAATAAACCGGCATCCTTGCTTTAAGCAGGGCCTCTGCCATTTTGTCTTCAAATCTCTTTGTTTACATGGGGGCTTCAGCTGACAAAGCGAAGTACTACCTGTTAAACCGGCTATCATGCCACAACACAGCTTGGGAGCTCCACACCCAAGGGGCCAAAGAGAGTCTGGATGTTATACACAGCTCAAACATAGGCACCCATTGAGCACAGCTCACAAAGTTACTTGGGGACTCTTTTGTGCAAAAGTCACAAAGAGTTTGAAAGGACCCTTGTAATTGGGTATCGACCCACGACTTGGAAGCCTGGTGTATTCACCTAAAACCCCGGGTTAATCTGCCTTCATCAAGTAAGCCACTCCTATCCAGGTAATCCTGGCACGACCCGCCGAACGTTTGACAAGTCAATCTTATACAGACCCTGAACTTGTCAAAGTTAAAACAACGATTGGTTAGTTGGAGGCCCATCTTAAAAGGCTTTGCAAAATGGTTTAACTCAGTGGCCTCGCAGCCCATGAAAAGCCTCGAATTTGGGCCTGGCAGCCCTTGAAAAGCCTTGACTACATGGTTTCTTGTTTGCTTTTTTACCACGTTTTTCACCTTTTGATGAATTTATCTTTGAACCGATGTTCTTTGACCCGGTGTGGCTTTTTAGTCATCATATTAACCCGGTGTTTGTTAACCCGGATTGGCTTTCACCTATATGTTGTCAAACCATCTTATCAAAATCGGTGTTTACAAAACCCGACCTGGCTTTGACTATATGTCACCAGTATGATCATCTGGTGTTCATCGTAACCCGACATGGCTTACTCATCATACCATTATAGGGTAAGGGATATAACAACCAAAGATTTGGGTTTTCACCCTTACTAAGTGATTTCATATCACATGTATGAGTTATTCTGTATTTATTCCGCTTTGGTTATTAGCCAGGCTTTATCTTGGGCATTATGACCCGTCCAGTGGTAAACCGCCCGGACAGTTCTTTTTATGCAGACATAGGGATTGCATAATATTATGAAGATATATAAGCCAACATTGAAATTGGCATGGCGGATCAAGCAAAGTATATCCCAGTGCACGATGGCAACATATCAAAGTATTTTAACTAGCCTATTACAAGGCGCTTTAAGGCCCAAAATATGAAATTGTTCTTTCCACAGAACAAAAGTTTATGAAGTATCAACCAAATTGCCGGATCAAGCCTCATCACCATGTTAACGTGAAGTTGATGGATCATCTGGCATTGGTTCAGCCTCCTCCTCCCCATCTAGTGGCTGGAAGTCAGTGGTGGTCTAGTCAATCCGGGTTAAAGCCTAAAAGACAACCTCTTCACTTATAAGTTCAGTCGGATCGTCAGGGGCGTAAGTGTGCTTACGGATTGGCGGAATAAGATTTTGCACTTCCGGCATGACAGTGTCAATCCGTTTGTTGTTGGCATCATAGAAGGACCGGTGAACAATCAAGTTAGCTTCTTCTGCCAGTTGACTCGCTAGAGGATGCATCTCCCTTGTCACATTTTTGAGGGCTTCGTTGTCAAACTCTGCCCCATTTTCTTGTTCACTAGGAAAGCCCTTGGCGATATCAACCAGATCCAGGTCACCTATCCATGCTTTGGCTCGGGTAAGTGCCAACAAAGCACCGGCTCTGGCAGCAGATCGTTTCGTCTCTTCTATCTGCGCCGGTGTCATGGATAACCTTGCTAGAGTATCCTTGATCAATGTTGGGTTCGGATTGTTGTATGAGGCTGCACAGATAACCCGTTGGGCACCGGTATACAGTTGTTCAATCAGAGTATATGCTGCCTTTAGCTTCATCCGCATGTCAGAGCCTAGATGAGCAATGCGGCCACCTACAAACGGTTTAAGAATTTCATGTTAAACCGACAAATTACAAAAATGATCATTCAAGCAGCCTTGGCAAGAGTACTTACCAAACACTGCAGAAGTCATGGCATTCACTTGGCGCTTCAACCCAGTTAGCTCTTCTGCCACCGGTTTAAGAGCTGACTCGGCGTCTTCCGCCCGCTTCAGCAATGCATTCTTTTTAGTTTCCCAGTTGGCATGCTCCGTCTTGAACCCTTCTTTGATTTGTTCCATGGCTGCCAAAGCGGTTTTGAGCTCATCTTTTGCCTTGGATGTTTCTGCTTGTTGGGACTTGATGTTCTCTTGAAGATCGGCAATTTGAGTGCCTTGGTGATTTATATCAGCCTGCCACAATCAGAGGAGGAGCATGTAAATATTTTGTCAAAGTCCCAAGCATATAACCAGTTATACACTTGGCACTTGGGGGCTAATGCGGATTGCTTCTTTACTACTAATTGTTTAAAGTCCCAAGGATCAATACAAGTTTTAATCTTGGCACTTGGGGGCTAATGTGTGTTTGATCCAGAAAATACACAAGGAAAGTCAACAAGGTACAGTATGGAATATAAAAGTTCCGGTTTGTCTTCACAAGACAAACCGGCCCTTGGGGGCTACGAAGTCAAATTGTTCTTTATCTTTAAAGACCCGGTTTATCTTTAAAAGATAAACCGGCCCTTGGGGGCTACAATACAATGAATGTATAGAACAAAGATGAAGGTGTTTGGAAGATTACCTCATAGCGTTCCTTCATCAGATTCACCAAACTGGCCTCATAATCTCGGCTGGTGTAAAGCAGGTTCAAGAATCCGAAATGAATATCGTGAGCAGAAAGATTAGCATAGCTTGATAAATCGGTCTTCCCCTTTCCCTTGCCTATAACAGCAAATTCCTCCTTGGCAGTATGTTTTGATAAAGCAATTGGATTGCCTGGGGCGGTATAAGCAGTGCCAGTGACAATAACATCATCATCTTTGGCTGGGCTCGGTGAATTAACATTGTCTTTGGCTGGGCTTGGCGGATTGGCAGCAGGGTTTGGCGGATTGGAAGCAGGGCTTGGCGGATTAGGAGCTGAATTCAGTGGATCACCAACTGGACTGGGAGGCGTGGCACGTGGACTTGATGTATCAACATGTGTAGCCGGGTCAGCCTCCGGCGGAACAACATCAGTAGCCGTGTCTTGCGGAGCAGAGTCGTCTATGACAATATCAGGATTTTCGCCAGCATTCTCTGGGGTCTTCTCCAGATCAACATCGTCAGTGGGGTCGTTGGTCTTAGCTGTCTTGCTCAATCGGGCCTTGGCACTACAACATCAAAATAAGGATTAGTATGATAAACCGACGCATGAAGAAATAAACCGAAAAACAATACACTTACCCAGCGACGTTCTTGAGGGGAGGAAGCTGAGTGGTTGATGAACCGCCAGACGAGTTGGAAGACGTCTGGTAATTCGGATCAGACGGTTTAAGTGGGTATCGGAAGAAACCCTTCAAAGGATAAAGTTTTTCGGGAGAACAAGTAACCTCTGGACAACGCTTCCGGGTTGGTGTATCCGGTAAACCGAAAGAGGTGACTTGCTGGCCACTATGTCGGGTTGTACGACGCCCTTCAGGTTGCTGTGTCTTCAAAGAAAATTTTGGATCCATATAAGCAAGAGGGTGAGAGTATTTCACTTTCCGAACTGCACGACAGAATCTTTGAACCGGCACAAGATCTGAATCGGAGGAAAGAGAGATTACCTCAACATGGTCCGCACGGCTGACCTCCGCATCATCCTGATAATAGTCATTGTTAATAAGATGTATGAAAAGGGAGCCAAGGGAGTCAAGTTCTACCTCTTGATCCGAATCCTCAACATCTTCGGGCGGATCAGTAGTTTCACTGGTCTTCTTCTTGGCTGCTCTCTTGATAACTTTGCTCTTGGGGCGAGGAGCCCTTGCCGGTTTATCTGAAGCCTTCCTTTTCCAAAAGGAGCTATTGGCCTGTAAAATTTAAACAAAGATTTATTAGAACAAAGTTAAAGCGGAGGCGGATCAAGAGAGCACAAAGTTAAATCTTTACCCCTGGCGGTTTGTTGGCGGTGTAGAAGGGGGCCAGCCCGGTTTGGCTGCATGCGGCGATTGGTTCGTCCAACATTTTTTTCACCGATTCGGTGACTTCGTCATCAGTCATTTCTATTTCATTAAACCGTTGAGGGTCCTTGGCGTCGCCGGTGTACTCATGCATTAATCCGGGGCGGCGACTTAAGGGCATGATGTGCCATTTAACCCAACAGCGAACAAGATCAACACCAGTCAAGCCGTTGGCCATGAGAGCCCGGAGCTTGGCGAGTTGAGGGGCATAAGTTTGCCGTTCTTTGGCAGTTAATCGTCGTGGTAACGGGTGGCCATTGCTAAGCCGGTGAGGGGGTAACCCGGCAAGGGATTTTCTTCGGCAGGGCAGTGTTCTGACAATAAAACCAAGTTTGGTTCCAGTCTTTGGAATGACTGTGGTGTGATGCATGTGGGAAATCAACTTCCTTCCTCTTATGGATTGATACCCTGCCAAGTTCCATGTTAGGACCATCAGAAAATTCAGTTCGGCGGTTTAGATGGAAGAAGTCCCGGAACAGCTCAACAGATGGTTCTTCTTGAAGGTAAACTTCACAAAATACTTGAAAGTTGCATATATTTGACACGGGATTTGGTCCAATATCTTGTGGATGGAGTTGAAAGCTAGCAAGGATATCCCAGAATTTTTTTGAACCGGGAGGGTTGAAGCCCCGGTCTAAGTGCTGCATAAAAACAATAACTTCTCCATCCTGAGGCTCAGGAGGGCACTCAGGGCCAGGAACTCACCAGTGAAGGACATTTTTTGAGGCTAAAGCGCTGGTTACAACGTACCCATTGATCTGCGTTTCCGTAATCCGGGACGGAACCCAGTTGCAAGTGGTGAATTGCTTGGTCATCTTGGAAATAAACTGAAAGGAAAAATGAAGGCCGGTTTACAATGGATGGTTGTTCAATGTTAAACCGGGGAATTTGGTGAAGGCATATATGTGAGTTAAACCGGAGTTTTTCTACTCAAAATAAGGTGGCGGTTTAAGTGAGGGCTAATGTTATATGGCAGATCACCAACTGCTAAAGATTTAAACCGCCCTTAGGTGGAGGAGCCAGAGATGAAAATCTGCTAAGTGTTGACAGAAACAGGTTTCGCACGATGATGAAATTAATTTGGATCTACCATGGCTTCAATAAAGAAAAATTTCTGCGACCTATAATGGCGTTAAGCAGAACAGAGAAGGTCGTGTGCTCTACTGAGGATTGTTTACAAAAAAGGAAGATCTACTAATACTGAAAATAGATACGGAGGAACTACCGCACGAGATCTACGGTACTGTTGGATCAAAGAAACCACGACAGAAGTGAAAACGAAGAACTGAGACGGACGAGGAACTGTACAGATGAACTCATTACCCTAGCATAGATCTAAAGATGAGGAAAGGGAAAACTTACCAGTACAGATCTACTGCGGAGGGATGCCGTGAACTCTGGTTCGATTCAGGGTGATGTAGCGGCCGGGGACGAAGACGATGGTGCGCTCTGTGGCGGCGGCGAAGCTCGAGCGGTAGGGGTTCGCGAGAGAAAGAAGAAGAGGCAAGGGGAGAGAATGGGAAGACCCGCTGGCTTTATTTATAAGGAGAAAGGGATAAGTGGTAGGCGCAATAATCGAGGAGCCTGAAGCGGCAACGAGGGCGCGCCTGTCGCCTCGATCTTCATGATACCATTAATGAAGGGAATCTTTTTAATCTTGTTTACAAAGAGGATGTCATGATGATCCATTGCTGTGTGTAGAGGATGACGTCACGAAGGTTTAACAAAGTTTACAGGAGAAGACATCATGGCGGTTTACGAGAATATAAGGAGGTGTTCATAAAACTTATTTAAGTATTGAAGATTGACATGAACAGGTTCAAATCAATCTGGAGCCTAATGTGGAGGATACAACTACTGAGTGTAAACCGGCCAGGAGGGCCCGGTTCACCCTCAACTATATTGAAGCCCACGAGGACCCAGAAGATGGCGTGTTACCAAAGAAACTTAGAGGCTCGGAGCCCAAAGGCGGATTAGGGCCCATAGTGGTAAACCGCCATGGTTATGTGACTTGTAATGTAAGTTAGAAAAGGAGAGATCGAGCCGGACACTTTGTATGAGTCGGCCTCGGGACTCTGTGGACCGGCCGTGTGTCAACCTATGTATATAAAGGGACGACCCAGCGGCGGTTTAGGGACAAGAAACAACAACTCGAGACTCAGGCAAAGCGTATTTGCTCCCTGGTCATCGAAACCCAATCAATCCCATCACAACTAGACGTAGGCTTTTACCTTCATCGAATGGGCCGAACTAGTATAAAACTCCCGTGTCCCCTATCCGGTTTAACCCCTTCAAGCTAATCCGTCGCGATGGCTCCACGACCAAGTCCTTCCATGAGGGCATCTGACGTGTTAATTCCACGACACCAACTTTAGCCAGGATAACTTGTACTAGATGTTCCCCTTTGAAATGGCCATTGTTGGCGTCCTTCCCGCTCAATATTTGGGAAGAGGACCAGGGCCTCTATATATATAGGGATAGCCACCACAGTATGGGGCATCTGATCAGCATCCAAGAGGCGGTCGAACTCTCCCAAGCAGTTCATTGCACCAGCTCAAGAACACCTCTCGCGAGGCTGTTCATCCTTTGTACTGTTCATCATCAGCCCCTGAGGCAATCCACCACACCACACACTAGAGTAGGGTATTACACCACAACGGTGGCCCGAACCAGTATAAATATTGTGTCCCTCGTGTTGTTCATCGTTTTAGCTTAGATTCTCGTGAGGCGATCGGACATGGAGTGGTAGGGGGAAGATCTTCGTGCGCACCCCAGAGTTCGAACCTTAAGGGTCTGCCGGAACCCAACATCCGACAGTCATCCACATATAATATCAGAAATACTACAGAGCTCCCACTCACTTTCTTGTAAATACAGGCTTCACCATAAGTCTTTATAAAACCATATGCTTTGTTCACCTCATCAAAGCGTATATTCCAACTTCGAGATGCTTGCACCAGTCCATAGATGGATCGCTGGAGCTTGCACACTTTGTTAGCACCTTTAGGATCGACAAAACCTTTTGGTTGCATCATATACAACTCTTCTTTAGGAAATCTATTAAGGATTGCAGTTTTGACATCCATTTGCCAGATTTAAAATGAGGCAATTGCTAACATGATTCAGATAGACTTAAGCATCGCTACGGGTGAGAAAGTCTCATCGTAGTTAACCCGTTGAACCTTGTCGATAACCTTTTGCGACAAGTCAATCTTTGTAGATAGTAACATTACCATCAGCGTCAGTCTTCTTCTTGAAGATCCATTTATTCTCTATGGCTTGCCGATCATCGAGCAAGTCAACCAAAGTCCACACTTTGTTCTCATACATGGATCATATCTCAGATTTCATGGCCTCAAGCCATCTGTTGGAATCTAGGCTCATCATAGCTTCTTCATAGTTCGTAGGTTCGCCTTGGTCTAATAACATGACTTCCAGAACAGGATTACCATACCACTCTGGTGCTGATCATGCTCTGGCTGACCTACGAGGTTCAGTAGCAACTTGATCTGAAGTTTCATGATCATTATCATTTGTTTCCTCTCTAGTTGTTGTAGGCATCACAGGAACAAATTTCTCTAATGTGCTACTTTCCAATTCGAGAGAAGGTACGATTACCTCATCAAGGTCTAGTTTCCTCCCACTCACTTCTTTCAAGAGAAACTCCTTCTCTAGAAAGGCTCCATTGTTGGAAACAAAGATCTTGCCTTCGGATCTGTGGTAGAAGGTGTACCCAATTGTTTCTTAGGGTATCCTATGAAGACACACTTCTTCGATTTGGGTTCGAGCTTATCAGGCTAAAGCGTTTTGACATAAGTTTCACAACCCCAAGCTTTAAGAAATGACAGCTTAGGTTTCTTGACAAACCAAAGTTCATACGGTGTCATCTCAACGGATTTAGATAGTGCCATATTTTAAGTGAATGCGGCTATATTTAATGCATAACCCCAAAATGATAGTGGTAAATCGGTAAGAGACATCATAGAACGCACCATATCTAATAAAGTACGGTTACGACGTTCAGACACACCATTACGCTTTGGTGTTCTAGGTGGCGTGAGTTGTGAAACAATTCCACATTGTTTTAAATGAATCCAAACTCGTAACTCAAATATTCGCCTCCACAATCAGATCGTAGAAACTTTATTTTCTTGTTATGATGATTCTCCACTTCACTCTGAAATTCTTTGAACTTTTCAAATATTTTAGGCTTGTGTTTCATGAAGTAGATATACCCATACCTACTCAAATCATCTGTGAAGGTCAGAAAATAACAATACCCGCCGCGTGTCTCAACATTCATCGGACCGCATACATCGGTATGTATTACTTGCAATAAGTCATTAGCTTGCTCAATTGTTCCGGAGAACGGAGTTTTAGTCGTCTTGCCCATGAGGTATGGTTCGCAAGCATCAAATGATTCATAATAAAGTGATTCCAAAAGTCCATCTACATGGAGTTTCTTCATGCGCTTTACACCAATATGACCTAAACAGCAGTGCCAGAAGTATGTTGCACTATCATTATCAACTTTGCATCTTTTGGCATCAATATTATGAATATGTGTATCACCACGATCGAGATTCAATATACCATTTTCATTGG
Organism: Triticum dicoccoides; assembly: GCF_002162155.2. Taxonomy (NCBI): domain Eukaryota; kingdom Viridiplantae; phylum Streptophyta; class Magnoliopsida; order Poales; family Poaceae; genus Triticum; species Triticum dicoccoides. The sequence continues at coordinate 239,776,251 of NC_041381.1, read as the reverse complement.
GTGTATGACCATAGAAGGTTTTATTCATGTAAACAGAACAACAATTATTCTCTGACTTGAATGAATAACCGTATTGCAATAAACATGATCAAATCATATTCATGGTCAACGCAAACACCAAATAACATTTATTTAGGTTCAACACTAATCCTGAAGGTAGAGGGAGTGTGTGATGGTGATCATATCAACCTTGGAATCATTTCCAACACACATCGTCACCTCGCCCTTAACTAGTCTCTGTTTATTCTGCAACTCCTATTTTGAGTTACTAATCTTAGCAACTGAGCTACCCAAAGGTTACTACGAATACTAGTAATGTACACATCAATAACATGTATATCAAATATACCTTTGTTCACATTGCCATCCTTCTTGTCTGCCAAGTATTTGGGGCAGTTCCGCTTCTAGTGACCATTCCCTTTGCAGTAGAGGCACTCAGTTTTAGGCTTGGGTCCAGCTTTGGGTTTCTTCCCGGGAGTGGCAACTTGCTTGCCATTCTTCTTGAAGTTCCCTTTCTTTCCCTTTGCCCTTTTTCTTGAAACTAGTGGTCTTGTTAACCATCAACACTTGATGCTCTTTCTTGATTACTACTTTCGTCGATTTCAGCATCGCGAAGAGCTCGGGAATTTCTTTCATCATCCCTTGCATATTATATTTCATCACGAAGTTCTAGTAGCTTGGTGATAGTGACTAGAGAACTCTATCAATCACTATCTTATCTGGAAGATTAACTCCCACTTGATTCAAGTGATTGCAGTACACAAACATTCTGAGCACATGCTCACTGGCTGAGCTATTCTCCTCCATCTTGTAGCAAAGTACTTGTCAGAGGTCTCATACCTCTCGACATGGGCATGAGCCTGAAATACCAATTTCAGCTCTTGGAACATCTCTTATGTTTCGTGGCATTCAAAACATTTTTGGAGTCCCTGTTCTAAGACGTAAAGCATGGTGCACTAAATTATTAAGTAGTCATCATATCGAGCTTGCCAAACGTTCATAACATCTGCATATGCTCCTGTAATAGGTCTGTCACCTAGCGGTGCATCAAGGACATAATTCTTCTGTGCGGTAATGAGGATAATCCTGATCACGGACCCAGTCTGCATCATTGCTACTATCATCTTTCAACTTAGTTTTCTCTAGGCACATATCAAAAACATAGGGGAGCTACAACATGAGCTATTGATCTACAACGTAATTTGCAAATACTACCAGGACTAAGTTCATGATAAATTAAGTTCAATTAATCAAATTACTTAAGAACTCCCACTTAAATAGACATACCTCAAGTCATCTAAGTGATACATCATCCAAATCAACTAATCCATGTCCGGTCATCACGTGAGATGGGGTAGTCATCAATGGTGAACATCTCTACGTTGATCATATCTACTATATGATTCATGTTCGACCTTTCAGTATCCAGTGTTCTGAGGCCATGTCTATACATGCTAGGCTCGTCAAGTTTAACTAGAGTATTCCACATGTGCAAAACTATCTTGAACCTGTTGTATGTGAACGTAGAGTCTATCACACCCGATCATCATGTGGTGTCTCAACACGATGAACTGTCGCAATGATGCATACTCAGGGAGAACACTTATACCTTGAAATTTAGTGAAGGGATCATCTTATAATGCTACTGCCGTACTAAGCAAAAATAAGATGCATAAAAGATAAACATCACATGCAATCAAAATATGTGACATGATATGGCCATCATCTTGTGCTTTTGATCTCCATCTCCAAAGCATCGTCATGATCTCCATCATCACCGGCTCGACACCTTGATCTCCATCGTAGCGTCGTGGTCGTTTCGCCAACTATTGATAACTCATAGCGATAAAGTAAAGCAATTACATGGCATATGCATTCCATACAATAAAGAGACAACCATACGGCTCCTGCCGGTTGCCAGATATCTTACAAAACATGATCATCTCATACAATTATGTATATCTCATCATGTCTTGACCATATCACATCACAACATACCCTGCAAAAACAATTTAGATGTCCTCTACTTTGTTGTTGCAAGTTTTACGTGGCTGCTACAGGCTTCTAGCAAGAACCGTTCTTACCTACGCATAAAACCACAACAGTGTTTCGTCAAGTTTGCTATTTTAACCTTCTTCAAGGATCGGCCGTAGTCAAATTAGATTTAAGAAAGTAGGAGAAACAGACACCTGCCAGCCACCTTTATACAAAACTAGTTGCAGGTCTGTCGGTGGAACCGGTCTCATGTACGTGTACATGTAAGGTTGGTTTGGGCCACTTCATCTTACAATACCACCGAATCAAAATAAGACATTGGTGGTAAGCAGTATAACTATCACCACCCACAACTCTTTGTGTTCTACTCATGCATATCATTTGCACATAGACCTGGCTCTGATACCACTGTTGGGAATCATTGCATGGCAAAACAAAAAATTTCTATGCACACACAATGATCTATCTATGGAAATGCATAGCAACGAGGGGGAGAGTGTGTGTACATACCCTCATAGACCGTAAGCGGAAGCGTTTCACAACGCGGTCGATGTAGTCGAACTTTCTTCGTGCTCCACCAATCGAGTACCGAATGTACGACACCTCCGAGTTCTGCACACATCCAGCTCGGTGACGTCCCTCGTCTTCTTGATCCAGCAAGACGTCGAGGTAGTAGATGAGTTCTGTTAGCATGACAACATGGTGATGGTGATGGTGATGGTGAAGTGATCCTCGCAGTGCTTCGCCTAAGCACCGTGAGAATATGACTAGGGGTGTAAACTATGGAGGGGGGCGCCGGACATGGCAAGGCAATTTTCTAGTGTGTGCTAGGGGCACCCCCCGCATATATATAGGTGGGAGGGGGAGGGCAGAGGCCAGGAGGTGCCCCAAGTAGGACTGAATCCTACTTGGGCTCCTCCCAAGCCGCGTGCCCCCCTGCCATATATATCGGAGGGGAAGGAAAGAGGGGGAGGGGGAAGGAAGGGGGAATCCTATTCCCTTTCTTTCCTTTCCTCATTCCCCAGTCCTTCTCCACCTTGGCCAGCCAATATGGGGGGCGCACCAGCCCCTTATGGCTGGTGAGTTTCCCCTCTTGGCACATAAGGCCCATATCTTTTGTCGGGGGTGCCCGGAACCCCTTTTGGTGACCTGATATGTACCAGGTACCCTCCGGAACACTTCCGGTGTCCGAATACCACCGTCCTATATATCAATCTTTACCTCTCGACCATTTCGAGACTCTTTGTCATGTATGTGATCTCATCCAGGACTCCGAACAACATTTGGTCACCAAATCACATAACCCATATAATATTATATCATCATCGAACGTTAAGCGTGCGGACCCTATGGGTTTGAGAACTATGTAGACATGACCGAGACACCTCTCCAGTCAATAAACAATAGCGGAACGTAGATGCTCATATTGGCTCCTACATATTCTACAAAGATCTTTATCGGTCGAACCGTTATGACAACATACGTAATTCCCTTTGTCCATTGGTATGTTACTTGCCCGAGATTCGAACATCGGTATCTTGATACCTAGTTCTATCTCGTTACCGGCAAGTCTCTTTACTCATTCTGTAATACATCACCTCGTGACTAACTCCTTAGTCATTTGCTTGCAAGCTTATGATGTGTATTACCGAGAGGGCCCAGAGATACCTCTCTGATACTCGGAGTGACAAATCCTAATCTTGATCTATGCCAACTCAACAAACACCTTTGGAGATACCTGTAGAGCATCTTTATAATCACCCAGTTATGTTGTGATGTTTGATAGAACACAAGGCATTCCTCTGGTATCCGGGAGTTGCATAATCTCATAGTCGAAGGAATATGTATTTGACATGAAGAAAGCAATACCAATAAAACTGAACGATCATTATGCTAAGATAACAGATGGGTCTTGTCCATCACATCATTCTCCTAATGATGTGATCCCGTTATCAAATGACAACTCATGTCCATGGTTAGGAAACCTTAACCATCTTTGATCAACAAGCTAGTCTAGTAGAGGATCAGTAGGGACATGGTATTTGTTTATGTATTCACACATGTATTTAAGTTTCCGACCAATAAAATTATAGCATGAATAATAAACCTTTATCATGAATAATGAAATATAAAACAACAACTTTATTATTTCCTCTAGGGCATATTTCATTAACAAGGCACTCGGGTGGACTACACATCTATTGCACACCCGTAGTTGAATGGTCAGGCTAAGAGGGCAAACGGCCTTATCCTTCAAGGGTTGAATCCACGACTCATCCGTGATCTCGAGCATGCTGCTGGAGCTTGGGTGACCGAACTGCCGTCTATCCTATGGGGTTTAAGGATGACTCCTAACCGGTCCACTGACCACACCCCTTTCTTCATGGTGTATGGAGTCGAAGCTGTGTTGCCGAGTGATCTCCTCCACAACTCGCGCCGAGTGGAACTCTATTCCAAAGTGAAGCAGGCGTGGCAAGACGCTGTGGATCTCTTGGAGGAAGAGTGGGAGATGACCCTGATATATTTGACTGTTTACCAGCAAGACCTTCAACGTTTCCACGCAAGACATGTCAAGGGTCGGGCATTCCAAGAGGGAGATCTCGTGCTCCGAGTGGATCAATAGTGGACACACAAGCTCGCCCCCGCGTGGGAAGGCCCCTTCATCGTCACCAAGGTGTTACATAATGGGGCCTACCACCTCTACAACCTCGCAAAGAAGATCGATGAGCCGCGCGCCTGGAACACAGATCTTCTTCGTCGATTCTATACTTGATGATTGAATTGTCAAGATGTAATAAGAGTACTTTTAGAAACATTTGCTTATCAAAGACATGACTCCAGCAGTCCTTTGATGATTTCACTCGCACAAGCGCATGTTCCAAACCCCCAGCGGGTAGCTTAGCTACGAACCAGTCTTCGCCTAAGTTAAAAACTACTCTGAGTGGCGAGCGTCCCTCTCACTTGGGGGCTTAGCTGTGAACCAGTCTTTGCCTAAGTTAAAAACTACTCCGAGTGGCGAGTGTGCCTCTCACTCGGGGCTTTGCTGCAAACCAGTCTTCGCCTAAGTTAAAAACTACTCCGAGTGGCGAGCGTCCCTCTCACTCGGGGCTTAGCTGCGAACCAGTCTTCGCCTAAGTTAAAAATACTCCGATTGGGGAGCATCACTCTCACTCGGGGACTTAGCTGCGAACCAGTCTTCGCCTAAGTTAAAAACTACTCTGAGTGGTGAGCGTCCCTCTCACTCGAGGGCTTAGCTGCGAACTAGTCTTCGCCTAAGTTAAAAAATACTTCGAGTGGCGAGCATCCCTCTCACTCGTGGGCTTAGTTCTGAACCAGTCTTCGCTTAAGTTGAAAAATACTCCGAGTGGGAGCATCCCCCTCTAGTCTTCGCCTAAGTTAAAAAATACTCCGAGTGGCGAGCACCCCTCTCACTCGGGGACTTAGCTGCTAACCAGTCTTCGCCTAAGTTAGAAACTACTTCGAGTGGAGAGCGCCCCTCTCACTCGGGGGCTTAGCTGCAAACCAGTCTTCGCTTAAGTCAACAACTACTCCGAGTGGCGAGCATCCCTCTCACTCGGGGGCTTAGCTGCGAACCAGTCTTCGCCTAAGTTAAAGAACTACTCCGAGTGGCGAGCCTCCCTCTCACTCGGAGGCGTAGCTGCAAACCAGTTAAAATAAACTTAACTATGCAAGAAACTGGAAAGTAACATTTGGATAAATCCAGAATTTCAAGTGCAGATAAAAGTACTCGGGCGGAAAGCCTGAACGAGTTTTAACGATTACAAAATCACTCAGCATACCGAGGCAAATAAGTTTCGACTGCAATACACTCGGGTCATGAAGTTTTCTTTCAAGCGCCAGTGGGACTCGCAGGCTCGACGAAGGTGTCCAGGTCTATGCCATCCGCAATCCGAGTGGCCGCCTCAATGAAAGTCTCCATGTAGTCTTCAAACTTGAGCTTCTTTGTGTTTGCCACCTAGAGAGCCTTCAGCCTGTCTTCCTTGGCATCTTTGCAATGGACACGGATGAGTGAAAGTGCCACAACAGCCTCATAGCGGGCGACAGACTTCTTCCATGCTTGCACTCGACCGGGGATCTCATTGAGTCGAGTGATCATTGACTCAAGATCATTCTGGAGTGTATCGTCCTATCACAACTCTTTGTCTATCTTCACCAGCACAACCCTCAGTCGAGTGATCTACCCCAAGACATCATCAAGATGAGCTTTGAGTCGCAGCATGTTCAGAGCCATTGTGTCCTTAACGAGTGACTTGGTGGGCTCCAGGTCCGTCTCGATCCGGTCAGTCTCCACCTCAAAATTCTAAAAAATCTGCACAAGGAGAAAGGAAAAGATCAGTTCTGCCATTGCTTTCGAGATCCGCAGAAATTGACTCGAGCAAAGAGAGGTACCTTCAAGCATGCCATACATCTTCGCAAAACCTCCAAGATACTTCTCCAGCGCGTCCCTCTTTTGAGTGAGCTGGTCCACCTTGTTGTTCAAGGCTGTCTTCTCCGACTCAAAAGCACTCGCCTGATCTTCAATCTTCTTGGCCCACTCGACCTATTCTTTCTTAAGCTGGGCAGCCTCCTTCTTCGCCTCCTCAAAGGCAGCCTTCAGAGATTCATTTTCCTCCTCCAACTTCCCGACCGAGGCTAACTTTGCCTCAGTAACCTTGGTCTTCTCTCTAGCCACCTTCTGCGCCCCCGCAAGTGCATTGTCCTTATCTTCTAGAGCCTGCTTCATGGTGTCTAAAGAAATATCATTCCTAAGTCGCGCTTGAAGTTGACAGTTTTCATTATGCACATCTGTTTGAGTCAAACTACTCGGCTCAAAGGACAGAAAGAAAGAATAACAGTGCACTCAGTAGGCAGGATTTACCTCCCGGGGTCTTCGCCTCCGTCTGAGCATGATCCAACTTCCTTTTTGCCAGTTCCAAGTCCAGTTGAAGTTGGATCTTCTCCTTCTCCAGGGTAGCATACTGGGTCCCGAGCTTGCAAGTTTTCTGAGATCAACAAAGAAACAATTTAGTCGACGATGAAAAAGATTCTTAAATATTCTTCTACTTCCCAGTGGAGAACAACAAATCCAGTTGCTACAAGCAAACATATTCTAAGACCCCCGCCGAATCGAACATTCGACAGTGGTCTCAGGGAGTACACCTAGTGGGTGCACTCAGCGTGCCCCCACTGGATCCATTTCTACTCGGCCTCAGCCTGACTGGCCTGAGTAAAGACCTACTAAAAAAAGAAGAAGGATTTCTCAGACCCCCGCCAAATCAAACATTCGACGGCGGTCTCGGGGACTACACCCAGTGGGTGCACTCAGCGTGCCCCCACTGGATCGATTCCCATTCGGCATGGCCTAACCAGTCCGAGTGAAGAGTTACAGCCAAACATATTCTAAGACCCCCGCCGAATCAAACATTCAATGGCGGTCTCAGGGACTACACCCAGTGGGTGCACTCAACGTACCCCCACTGGATCAACTCCCACTCGGCAGGACTGACCATCCGAGTGAAGAGTTACGACCAAACATATTCTAAGACCCGCACCGAATCAAACATTCGATGATGGTCTCGGGGACTACACCCAGTGGGTGCACTCAGCATGCCCCCACTGGATCAACTCCCACTCAGCACGGCCTGACCGGTCCGAGTGAAGAGCTACGTAGTGAAAAACTATGAGCAAATGAATACTGACGTCATAAGACAAAAACACCCAGTGGGTGTATAGAGTCAAGATGGACAGGAAAAAACCCAATCATAAATCAACTTACAATCGCACTTACTCGGACATTCGCTTGAAGAGCTGCACTGGCATCATAAGCCAGCTTGCTGGCTTCATACGCCTCCTTTAGACGCTGCATCATCAGATTGGCCTGAATCATGGCTTCTTTACTGGCCCCAGTTTGGTCTTCAGGAACATGGTGCTGAGTGAATACATTAGGCGGAGGAGTCGGTGATGCAGCCGGAGGGATCAACACTCGAGGTTGACTAGTCGGTCCTGAAGCAGGAGGAGTTGACACCAAAGGTGAAGCAGCCGATAGAGGAGCAACAAAGATAGCACCAGTCCGAGATGAACCACCTTGCTCTTGAGATACAACTGCAAGCGACACACGAGACATTTGGCCCGACGGCACTCTCCTAGTGAAGCTGCGGGAGACAGCTGAGGTTCTACCCTATCCTCCTATGTCTTTCTGAGGCTCGTCTTCGTCATCGTCTGCAAGGTGGTTGATGTCCGTTGGCTCTGCAGTCATTCGACAACAACAACTTAGTCGACAGTTCAAACGACCAGTGGGACAGAACAGAGTGAAAACTGATCATACCTGGCCGAGAAGTGGCCGCGTCCATAGTATCCATCTCCGCACGGTCCTTATCAATATGCATGGGCAACATTGTAGAAGTAACAACTATGGCACAAAAATCTCACTCGGTTATTAAAAATATGAAGATCTGCAACAGTAAGAAAAGATGGAAATAACACTCACGTCGAAGCAATTGGCACAACGACCTTTCTCCCGGGAAGGGCGTTTTGAGGTTTCGGTGGGGCGACATTAAGCTTCTTCGCAGTCTTCTCAGTCGGATCCGGCGTCACCGTCTGAGTGTGCTTCGGGTTCCGCACACTCGACGCTGCGGCCTTGCCTTGACCTGCAGTCGGGTCTTGGTTCATCTTTGTTCGACATTCAGTGCAGGCTCCAGCCGATGGAGAAGACTCGGCTTCCTCACCTTCCTCCTAGTAGTCACTGCGATCCTCACTATCTTAGGCGTAGCTGCCCTCAGCGCTCCCATCCTCGCTCTCAACACCTTCAACAAGCTGCACTCTGTTCGGCACAGGTGAAAACATCTTTGTTAATTCCTGCAAGATATGAAAATCAGTCAGTTTGTCGATTCGGCCGGATGGTTGGAAACAAAAGAGGAAACACTCGACAAAATCACGCCTCACCTCCCCTGGTAGGTGCTCGGCATTGAAGGGCAAGATTTGCCTGGATCCATGAGGGTTGTCGCGAGCCCCAGTGATGCTGCTAAGCCATTGCTTCATGGTTTCATCCTTGACCTCCTCTGGATGGGTCCGAGTGGAATCGTTTGGGCCTGAATACAGCCACATAGGATGGTCGCATGCTTGCAGAGGCTGAATCCTTCGACTGAGGAACACCTCCTACAGATCCAAGCCTGTCACTCCGCCCCGGATTAACTCGACTACAAATTCTACCAGGACTGCTAATTCAGCTTTCTCCTCCTCGTCCACGACCAGTGAGCGGGGAGCATTGATCCTTGCTGAGGTGTAAGGAGGAAGGCTAGTTGAGGAACCAGAGGATGGAAGGTTATTGCAGTAAAACTAGGTCGATTGCCAACCTCTAACGGACTCGGGAATGGTCATGGAGGGGAATGCACCCCTGCCTCTCATCTGGACACCTAGACCACCACACAACTGAATCACGTGGGTCCTTTCGTCACTCGGATTCACTTTCTTGACCGACTGAGAACGACACGTGAAGATATGCTTGAACAACCCCTAGTGTGGATGACAACCCAAGAAATTTTCACACATGGAAATGAAGGCAGCAAGATACGAAATGGCGTTCATGGGAAGATGATGAAGCTGGGCGCCGAAGAAATTCAGGAACCCACGAAAAAATGGATGAGGGTGTAGGGAGAAACCTCTTTCCACATGGGTGAGGAGGAGAACCCGCTCTTCAGGTCGCGGCGCGGGCTCGACCTCTCCTTCCTCCGGCAGCCTCTAGGAGCCTGGGACCAGCAGGCCGTCAGCGGTGAGCCCGTCGAGGTCCTCGGTCGTGACCGTCGATGCCAGCCAGCCTCTCTAGATCCAGCCCGATGGCGGCGCGGCCCGAGAGCTCGACGCCTTCTTCCCCTTGGCCGCCTTCTTGGCACGCTCTAGCTTCGCCATCTTGTCCTTCACCATCTCCGTGGCGCCGCTGGCGTCGAGCGGATCTACACAGCACGGTGGCAGAAGAGGAGGAGATACGAGCAAAAGGGGAAAAAGGAGGGCACTGTTCGGTTCTTCGGCCGCGTCGCCTCTTATAGCAGCGCGTCCGAGTCACCAACAACTAGGCCCGTAAGATCCCAGCGCATCCCGTTGAGCGAATACGGCGCAGTACGTGGTGATAAAGGTGAATCGAAAATTGAGGAGTCCCTCCCCACTTGCTCTGCTTACCGCACCGTTGCAGATCTATGCGCTTCTCCAAATTTTCGAATCCCGTGGAATCCGGGCCTACAGAACAATCAATTGCGTCAAAAGATCTCCTTGTTCATTCGGGTCTAACCCGATGCTCGGGATCACTCGGTCACATATCGAGCAAGAATTGATCAGGGTGTTTGACAAGGGACTAAGCAGCGCGGGTATCTGCAGGTCTCTAACGACGCTTTCGAGGCATTGATTCTGGTCAGAACCCGCTTCGATTCCTTTTCACTCGAACCTCGATCCATTCGGGGGCTAATAACAAGGACATGTACCTAGGGTAGGGTCCCAGGCCTAACCTACATACCCTACCCAAGGGCATTACATACAAGAATCCAAGACCTACAAAGTTAGAAAGGAGGCATCGACTGGAATGACCGCAACGTACAAGTCACTCGAACACAGGATCCACTCGGAAACCTCTCCACCATTCGACTGCCCCTATTCACTCGGAGTACCAAGCGTCACTCGAAGGCAGAAGACCTAGAGCCACCCTAAGATGGCAATGGTCAGGCAATCAGTTTGTCACCATAAAGAGCATCGAATACCAATGTTACCAGTAATGCTCAATCCGTTACTTCTCCATTGACCCCTTGGGTAACGGGGCATTCATGAGGGGCTAGCAGACTCTATATAAGCCGCCCCTCGACTCTTGAACAAGGGTTCGCACCCCCTATAACACATCACACCAGATAACAAAGCTCCTACAGCATCAAGACGTAAGGACTTTACCTCTTTCGAGAGGGGTCTAAACTCGTAAATCCGAGTGTACAATCTCACCGTAGCTAGGCTCTGCCCTCCTATACGTACCCCTAACCTCTACTGTCAGATATGTTCCCACGACAGTTGACGCCGTGGGTTTTTACCCTTCTCATTGGAGGTGGTTTCCCACATTAGAATCCTCTGTGTTGATTTGATCTTACTCGGTATTGCTTGTCATATCTCTAACAATGTTGAAGGCAACATATCTAGTGAAAACTCTCAATCGATGAAAATTTGAACATCAAACAAATGCTCCTAATCGGAAGTCGGAAGGCACCTGGCCACTTAGAGATATATTTAGAGAACTCCCCACATCTGTTAACTGTGTAACCAATAATTCCTTGAATCTCTTTCCTCTGTAACCTGTTTGTCTTCTCCAAGAGATCATGGAGATTCTGCCACAGGCCACACCCTGTTTGACTAAGACAATGAGGTGGCGCACCAGAACTTGGCTCACTATTGAAGAAGACCTTGGTTACTAGGAGATTTCAATGAGATTTTGTATTCTTTGGAAAATGTGACGAAGGATTTTCACGATTGTCTCACATAGTGTGGTTTGGACGACATGGGTTTCATGGGCGACCCCTTTACCTGGAGGAAAGGTGAGATCTGGGAACACCTTGACCGTGGAGTCTGTAATATAGAATGAGCACATAAATTTCCTCGGGCAGCTACTATTAATGAAGAACGTGTACATTCTGACCATCGCTCGTTAGTTTTGGATATGGATTGTTTTGACAGTAATATGTTTCATTCGCCGAAAAGAAGTGTTAAATTTTTTGATGCCAGGTGCCTTAAAGAAGAAATTGTTGGGGAATTGTCAAGGCTTCTTGGGAAAAGGCAAAACTGTCTAGCATTGGTCTGATGCTTGGAGAGAGGACTCAAGCAATACATGCCGATCTACATTCTTGGGACCGCGAAACTCTGAAGAGACCAAAGCGGAGAATTAATAAATTAAAAAAGAATTAGAGAAACTTAAACGTGGTCCTATGATGTTGATTCCTACTCTAAGCAGAAGGAAATTATTGTTCTCATTGAGAATCTATTGTATCAAGAAGAAATTTTCTGGTTACAAAGAGGTCAAGCAATCAGTTTATGCATGGAGACCAAAATACTTCCATTTTTCACAATGCAGCCACAAATATGAAAAAGAGAAACAATATTAAGAAGCTTCTTGATGACTCTGGGTTTGATGGCAAGATACAGAACAAAAGACCATATCACAGAATATTTTATAGAACTTTTTACCTCAAAAATTGAGCAACCTAATCAGGAGGTTTTATCCCTGGTTCGGAGGAGAGTATCTACTAAGATGAGAAATACCCTCCTCGCTTCATATACGACCGATACGCAAAGCCTTGTTCGATATTAAGGACTTAAAAGCCCTGGGTGCTGATGGTCTACACTCTATTTTCTATAAAAGGTTTTGGCCAATGTTAGGAGACGATCTCATCGAGGAGTTTTTGCAAGCGACAAATACCTGCACTATCCCATTAGGCTAGAATGATACTTCGATTGTGATGACCCCAAAAGTCAATTCTCCTGAGAAGGTAACCCAATTTAGGCCAATCAGTTTGTGCAGTGTGGTGTATAAAATAATTGCAAAAATGATAGCTTCTCTCCTAAAGGTGTTCCTGCCAAATATTATTAGCCTGACTCAAACTGCGCTCGTGCCTAAAGACTGATTACAGATAATGTATTGGTGGCATACGAATGCTTCCACACTATTAAGAGAAGGGGAGAGCACAAAGAAGGTGTGTGTGCAATAAAACTAGATATGCACAAAGCTTATGGTCGGTTGAGTGAGCTTTTCTCAAGGAGATTATCCTCAAGCTTGGTTGCAGTGGGAATTATGTAAATTTTATTATGCAATGTGTCTCCACTATCGAATACTGAAATCAATTTAATGTAGAGGAAAGTGAGAGTTCTAAACCTACTATGGGTCTGAGGCAGGGAGACATGCTATCTCCTTACCTTTTCTTGTTCTGCGCGGAGGGTCTAACTACCCTATTAACACATGCAGAAGAAAACAAAAATATTTCAGGAGCGAAGGTGTGCAAAGATAGACCACCTATTACGAATCTTTTCTTTCTCGTTGACTCTTTCATCCTTATAAAAGCAAATTTGCAAAGTGCGGAAGCGCTGAAATTAGTTCTAGATTCGTATTGCGCGGCCTCAGGGAGGCCTTGGGATAGATATGGTCAGTGTTGACAAACCCAATTTCTTTTTTAGTCCTAATACGAGTGTGGAGACTAGAGAGAAAATGTGTACAACTCTTAATATCATGACTGAGGCCCTAAACTATAGATATTTAGTACTGCCATCCCAGGTGGGATTATATAAAACTGATTGGTTTCAATACTTAATTGATCGATTGTTAAGAAAATCAGTGGTTGGAAGGAAGAACTTCTTTCGGCTGGAGGAGAGGAGATTCTGCTCAAAGCGGTCATTCAAGGCATACCCATCTATGCAATGTCGGTCTATGAAATTCCTAAAAAACTATGCAAAGGAATTACTGATGCGATGGCGCATTTCTGGTGGGGAGACAAAGACAACCATAGGAGAATGCATTGGATGGCTTGGTGGAAAATGTGTGTACCCAAGAATCAAGGAAGAATGGCTTTTTGTGATATCCACTGTTTTAGTTTGGCTATGCTCGCTAAAAAGGCTTGGCGTCTTATCGAGAATCCTGATTCACTATGTGCTACTATTCTAAAAGTCAAATACTACCCTGATGGTGATTTGTTGAACACTAATCTAAATAAGGGTTCTTCCTTCACCTGACAAAGTATTATGGCAGGTGTGACTTCTCTGAAACATGGTCACATTTGGCAAGTGGGGAATGGTCAGAATATTAATATTTGGGAGGATGCCTGGATTCCAAAATTGTGCAAATCAAAAAAATTATTACTCCTAAGTGTAAGTGCATCTAGTGCCACCCCTAGTTGGTTTTGGAGTATTGACGACAAAGTTGGTTGAGGGACTAATGCGTTTGTGAGAATTGCAGGATAACGCAGGTAGTGTCCCTCATTGATTCGGTTTACCTACCGGAGATGACCCCTAAAAATGTATGAAGACATTGAAGACAATGGTGGTATGTGAAGATATTCATATTGAAGACTATGACATGAGAAGACATTGAGTGAAGACTATGGAGCGCGAAGACTGTGTCGTCTTGTTGTTTCCTTTTTCTTCTTTGTTGAGTCATAGGAACCACCGTACTGTTAAGTGGGGTCCAAGTGAACAAAGTCAGAATGACTGAAGTGATGCTCAACCCAAATCCTATGTCTTCGAGCGAAGACAATGAGAGCAAATCTTATCCAGAGATGGATGAGTCAGCTTTGCTTCTAGCCCAAGTAAAGTTGCCGTGTGTGTTTGAAATCTGACCGTTGGAACACGTGTCAATTCCTTAGTGACCCAGGGTCATTTCGGACATATCAGATCGGGTTGCCTAGTGGCTATAAATAGCCCACCCCCTCCACCATAAATTGGTGGCTGCTCAGAGTTAGTGCATGACTTTTGTCGTTTGAGAGCAACCCACCTCGAAGCCTTTGAGAGAGAGAAATCCTTGCGAGGACCAAGCCCAAACACCCAGAGCCAAAGAGTGTTAGGCATCACTGAAGTCTTTCTGTCTGTGTGACCTGAAGACTTATTACACTTGAGGACTGTGAATCCTCCAGCCGGTTAGGCGTCGCGTTCTGAGCATCCAAGAGTCATTGTGGATTGCCGGTGAACGAAGTCTGTGAAGGTTCGGAAGTCTACCTTGAAGACTTACCAGAGTGATTGGGCGAGGACTGTGTGTCGTTAGCTCAAGGGGAATAAGGTGAAGACGCGGTCTTCTGAGTTGAATCTCAGCCTCCCTAACCAGACGTACAGTTGTCACAGCAACTGGAACTGGTCCAACAAATCATGTGTCTTCAACAAGTGACTGGTTCTATCCTCTCCCTCCCTTTACTTAGAGTTTGTCTTCACGAAGTCATTGCCTATCTGTTGTACCTGTTTGACTTCATTGCTTGACTACTATCGTTGATTGGCTTCATACTATCTTCCATCCTGATCCTTACTACTAAGCTGCTATTAGTCTTGTACTTTCACATCATTGCATACTTGACTATGGTTTGCTTGTTGTAGTTTATCTTCCGCTGCATATCAATTAGGTCATTTCTATTGTTTGTCTTTGAAACTTCCACATTTTGAAGACTTTCATAAAAATCACCTATTCACCCCCCTCTAGTCGATAACTAGCACTTTCAATTGGTATCAGAGCAAGGTACTCCCTTGTTCTGTGTGATTCGGTTTAACCACCTGGAGTTTTAGCTATGTCGACTGTAGGGATAATCAAAGTCTCTGCTGCTTGCCCCGTGTTCGATGGAACTGAATATCCCTACTGGAAGAATAAGATGCGCATGCATCTTGAAGCCATTGTCGACCTCTGGTATGTCGTCAAGAACGGCGTTCCCAAAACTGGTGAAGGTGTCACCCTTGCTGATGTCAAGAAGTTCATTCAACTGGACTCTACTACTAAGAACATCATCTGTGGTCATCTGACCAAAGGACAGTATGGCCGTGTGAGTGCTCTGGAAACGTCGAAGCTAGTCTGGGACTGGCTATCCAAGGTCAACGAAGGCGTCTCAAGCCAGAGAGATCAAAGGATCAGTGTTCTTCGCAACCTCTTCAACCACTTCAAGAGAAACGACAATGAAAATGTCCAGCTCATGTTTGATTGCCTCACCGACATCAGAAATGAGCTTCGTGCTCTTGGCGCCACTGAGATTACCAAGCATGAAATCTTCAAGACACTACTGAGATCACTTGACAACTCCTTTGACACCCTTGCCCTCATGATACAAGAACGCCCTGACTTCAAGACACTCGATCCGTCTGATATACTTGAGAGGCTCAACACACATGAGTTCCAGCTTTCTGAGAAAAGAGATATCTATGGTCTCAACTATGGCCAAACTCGCGCTTTGAAGGCAAAGGTTGTTTCCTCATCTGAAGAAGAATTTGACTGCAGTTCTGATGATCCGGAAGACATTGGAAAGGAACTTGCTATGCTTGTGAAGAAATTCCAGAAATTCACCAAGAAGAAAGGCTTCAGAAAGTCTTCATGATCCAGCTCAAGGAATGATGAAGCTTCCACCCATGACCACAAGAAGAGAACCTGCCACAAGTGCAAGAAACCTGGTCACTACATATCTGAGTGTCCACAGTGGGACAATGAGAAGAAGAAGAAGAAGAAGAACAAAGAATATGATTCTGATGACAAGAATAAGAAGAAATCCTCAAAGTCTTCTTCTAAGTCTTCTTCCAAGTCTTCATCACACAAGAAGAGCTCATCTGGCAAGGCTCGTGCCTTTGTTGGCAAGGAAATGGATTCAGAGGAGGAGTCTGCTTCTGAGGAGGCGGAGGTGGAGTCTGGAGAGGAGTCCGACCCTGGCGTTGCAAGTCTGGCTCTAGCCACAACTTATGTTGCCAAGTCCGTCTTCAACTACTGATAAAAGCAAGGAATTGGGTCTAGGTAGAGTTGCAATCTCAAAGGATCAACACATGGATAAAGTGATGCTTGTTGAATCCCTTGGTTTCAACTTAATGTCTGTCTCAATGCTTTGTGACTTGAACATGATTGTGCTATTCAGAAAATATCGTTGCCTTGTACTAATGGAATCTGACAAGTCTCTAGTCTTTGAAGGGTATCAGAAAGATGATATATACATGGTAGATTTCTCAGCAGGTCCACAGCTTGCCGTATGTCTTCTTGCAAAAGCTTCAGAATGCTGGCTCTGGCATCGGAGGCTGGGGCATGCTGGCATGAGGAACTTACACACACTCGTCAAAAAGAAGCATGTCATAGGCATCGAGGGTGTCAAGTTCAAGAAGGATCATTTGTGTGGTGCCTGCGAAGCTGGAAAGATGACTAGGGAAAAACACCCCTCGAAGACAATCATGACGACTTCTCAACCCTTCGAGCTGTTACACATGGACTTATTTGGCCCTACTCACTACTCTACCATCACAACAACTGCTTGTCTCTATGGCTTCGTCATTGTTGATGACTACTCAAGATACACATGTGTGCACATAATTCTCTACAAGACTGAAGTGCAAGATGTCTTCAGACGCTTCGCCAATCGAGCAATGAACAATTATAGTGTCAAGATCAAGCATATCAGAAGTGACAACGACACTGAGTTCAAGAACACCGGACTTGATCTTTATCTTGATACAATGGGAATCACTCATGAGTTCTCTGCTCCATACACACCTCAGCAGAATGGCATCATTGAGCGCAAGACCAGAACCCTCATTGAGATGGCTCGAACAATGCTCGACGAATACAAGACACCAAGAAAGTTCTGGCCTGAAGCTATTGACACATCATGTCATATCATGTAACGCCCATGATGCGGCTATATCTCCCACGTGTCGAAGCACGACTTAGAGGCATAACCGCATGGTGGTTTTGTCGCAAGAAGGGTCATCTTCACACAATCCCATGTAATGAACAAGAATGGGATAAAGAGAGTTGGCTTACAATCGCCACTTCACACAATACATAATTTAAGGTTCATACATCATTCAAAATACACTCAAAGACCGACTACGGTCAAATCCAAATGAAAAGAAGATAACCCCAAATGCTAGATCCCCGATCGTCCCGACTGGGCTCCGCTACTGATCATCTGGAAACGAAACATAGTAACGACCAAGGTCCTCATCAAACTCCCACTTCAGCAAAGTTGCGCCGCTTGCACTGGTATCCTCGGTACCTGCATCTATTTTGGTAGAATCTATGAGCCACGAGGACTCAACAATCTCACACCCGCGAGATCAAGACTATTAAAGCTTGTAGGTAGGAAAGGGGTAAAATGGTGGAGCTGCAGCAAGCGCTAAGCATATATGGTGGCTAACTTACGCAAGTGAGAGCAAGAAGAGAAGCAACACATCGGTCGAGAGGCTAGAAGCGATCAAGAAGTGATTCTAAAACTACTTACGTTCATACATAACCCAAACCGTTTTCACTTCCCGGACTCCGCTGAGAAGAGATCATCATAGCTACACACACGGTTGATGCATTTTAATGAAGTCAAGTGTCAAGTTATCTACAACCGGACATTAACAAATTCCCATCTGCCTCATAACCACGGGCACGGCTTTCGAAAGATAATATACCCTGTAGGGGTGTCCCAACTTAGCCCATCACAAGCTCTCACGGTCAACGAAGGATATACCTTCTCCCGGGAAGACCCGGTCAGTCTCGGAATCCCGGTTTGCAAGACATTTTGACAATGGTAAAACAAGACCAGCAAAGCCACCCGACTGTGCCGACAAATCCCGATAGGAGCTGCACATATCTCGTTCTCAAGGCACACCGGATTGTGCAAACTTCCGGTAGGCCATCCCAGAGTTGCCCCTGGTGGCCACCGACGGCTGACAGGTTGGACCAACACTCACAAC
>NC_041381.1:239755231-239757504 GCF_002162155.2 Triticum dicoccoides | reverse complement strand
AGATGACCCTCGGGCTCGCGAAAACCCAAGGGAGAAAGGCTTAGGTGGAAAATGGTAAAACCAAGGTTGGGCCTTGCTGGAGGAGTTTTATTCAAAGCGAACTGTCAAGGGGTCCCGTAAATCACCCAACCGTGTAAGGAACGCAAAATCAAGGAACATAACACCGGTATGACGGAAACTAGGGCGGCAAGAGTGGAACAAGACACCAGGCATAAGGCCGAGCCTTCCACCCTTTACCAAGTATATAGGTGCATTAATTAAACAAGATATATTTTGATATCCCAAAATATCTATGTTCCAACAAGGAACAAACTTCATCTTCACCTGCAACTAGCAACGCTATAAGAGGGGCTGAGCAAAAGCGGTGACATAGCCAAACAACGGTTTGCTAGGACAGGATGGTTAGATGCTTGACATGGCAATATGGGAGGCATGATAAACAATGGCAGGTAGAGCTAACATAACGATAGAGCGAGCAACTAGCAAAGCAAAGATAGAAGTGATATCGAAGGTATGGTCATCTTGCCTGCAAGGTTCTCAGAGTTGTCGAAGGCTTGATCCTCGTTAGAGTACTCAACAGGTTCCTCGTGCACGTACTCGTCTCCCGGCTCTACCCAAAGCAAGAACACAAGCAATGGAACCACAATCAAACATGGAGCAATGCACAAGCAACATGATGCAATACATGACATGATATGCGAGATGTGATATGCAATGCATATGCGGGCTCCGGAAGGGAAAATGATGAACAAGGCATCAACTTGGCAAACCAAGTATGCCGGTGGAAAGAAGAGATGATTTCGGTTGAAATCGATATAAGGATCACCGGGAACGGATGCATGGTTTGCAAATGGCAAGCAAAACAAGAATGACGCAATTCTGTGATTAAAAGCACGATGCTACTTAGCATGCCACAAGAAACTATGCTACAGCACCCCAAGATAAAAACAAAGCATATGGCAGTGATCTACATGAGATGCTTGACAAAATAGGAACATTGAGCTACGGCTAAATCACACCATAGCAGGTTCAAACAAGCATGGGAAAAGTGCAAAAGATATCAGGTTGGACATGGCATAAACAACATCAGGTAGCAATGTTCAGAGCAAGCAATCAACATGCTACAGGAACTTATAATAGCAAAACAAGGCATGAAATGATTCTACTCAAAGCATAGAACAAAAGTCCCTTACTGACCATGAGCCAAAAAGGATCAGAAGAAATGATGGCATCCATGTAAACATAGCAAGTTCCGTTAACAGATTCAACAAATAGGGCATGGCATTAACAGAATTATGAAGGCATCTTTGCAAGCTCGATTCACTCACCACAAGTCATTGCATGGCAATATAATCATAGCATCAGCAAGAAGACATGTTTATGAAGCTATCCATGGCAAGAACAAGTTCATAGCATGCAAGGATCAACTACAACAACCTTGGCAAAATTTAATAACATGTAAACAATCTGCCAGGAAACATTTTGTAGCAAAAATAGAGCACGAAAATGACATGCTAGGCTACTCCATAATTGCAAACAGGGGCATGAGTGGATAGAGCATAACCATATGTTTAAAAGATCCTTACTGAAGTATCTCAAAATAAGCATGGATCTCTCTGTAGCATCAAGTTTACATGGTATAAAAATAACAACAGAACAGGGATTGAAATCAGCAACATCACGAGGCCTAGTTTACATGCTTGTGCTAGTCACCACATTGATAACAAAAATACATGGCATACACCCCTATAAATATGGCATGGCATATTTCAAAACATATGTAGGGCTCAAGTTCATAAGATGCACACATCAATCATGGCAAAATGACAAAAGTGCATGTTCTGATAAGAATCTAAAACTAACATCACATAGCCCTCTTCCAACAGCATTTCGGGCATCAAGATGAGCTCAAATGAAAATGACACAATGAGATAAAATGATGTACTCGTCGAGGCGAACAATTCGGTATGCTACACGCCCAAAATGGAGCCACGGGTGCAAAGATACGGTGCAATGAACAAGTCATAAAAATACTGCAGACTTGGGGAAAAACAAGGTCAACCTAGGTTTTGACCCGATCTGGATCTGGCGCGTGGATCGAGGTCGGCCGAAGTTCCTCGCCGGAGATGGAGCCGGAGGGGAGGAAGACGGCCGGAGGAGGACGGGGACGGCCGGAGATGGGGTCAGGTCGTCCGGATCCGACCGGATCCGGCGCCGGTCGGTGGAGGGCGGCGAGGCGACTGCGCGCGGCGGCCAGAGCGCGTCGGGCGGCG
>NC_041381.1:239745135-239754568 GCF_002162155.2 Triticum dicoccoides | reverse complement strand
CCGGCGGCAGAGTGCGGCGGCCGGGCGCCACACGGCGGCGCGTGGTTCGTCGGGCGGCGGTGGGCGAGGTGAGTGGTGGCTAGGGTTTCGCCCGGATTTGGACGGGAGATGTGTTTTTATAGGTAGAGGGAGTTAGGAGGCTCCAAATGGAGTGAGGTTTTCGCCCACACGATCGTGATCCAATGACGGAGAGCATGGAAGTGACTTAGATGAGTTATTGGGCTGTTTTGGAGGGGTGTTGGGCCTCAACCCAAAAGAGGCCTTTGCGGTTATGCGGTTAACCGTTGGAGTATCAAACGACCTCCAAATGACACGAAACTTGACAGGTGGTCTAACGGTGGTGTACCAAGGCCACTTGGCAAGCCTCGTCCCATTCTGAGAATGTTTTAACACCCGCGCACGAAAAGAGACAAGAGGGGTGCGCCGGTGCACGTGGGAGTGTCGGATTGCCAAACGGTCAACGGGGAAAATGCTCGGATGCGTGAGACGAACACGTATGCAAATGAGATGCACATGATGACATGATATGAGATGCATGACATGAAAAAAATGCAAAACGAAAAACAAAACCCAACCACGAAGGGAATACCATAGCACATAGCCGAAAATGGCAAGAGTTGGAGTTACAAATATGGGAAGTTACATCCGGGGTGTTACAACACTCCACCACTACAAGAGGATCTCGTGCCGAGATCTAGCACTGAAAGAACTCCGGATATTCGGAACGGAGGTGATCCTCGCGCTCCCAGGTGGCTTCTCGGTCGGAATGGTGTGACCACTTCACTTTCAGGAATTTGATTGACTTGTTGCGAGTCTTGCGCTCAGTTTCTTCAAGAATAGCAATGGGGTGCTCATGATAAGAGAGATCTTCTTGGAGGTCAATTTCTTCAAAGTTGATAGAGCGCTCAGGAGTCTTGAAGCACTTGCGAAGCTGTGACACATGAAACACATCATGCACGTTTGCAAAGTTTGACGGAAGTTCAAGTTGATAGGCGAGGTCGCCTCTTTTGCCAATGATCTTGAAAGGACCCACGTATCTAGGGGCAAGCTTCCCTTTGATACCGAAGCGACGAGTGCCTTTCATTGGAGAGACACAGAGGTAGACATGGTCTCCGATTTCAAAAGCCACATCACGGTGCTTGCTATCATAGTAACTCTTCTGTAACGATTGTGCGGCTTTGAGATTCTCACGAATGACTTTGCACATTTCTTCAGCTTCTGTGGTCAAGTCGTTGCCAAGAAGTTGGCGTTCACGTGTCTCGGACCAATTGAGAGGAGTACGACACTTTCTGCCATAGAGAATTTCGAATGGGGCCTTGCCCGAACTCGCTTGGAAGCTGTTGTTGTAGGAGAACTCAGTATATGGAAGACAATCTTCCCACTTCATACCGAAGGAAATGACACAAGCCCTGAGCATATCTTCAAGGATTTGATTGACTCGCTCGACTTGGCCACTTGTTTGAGGATGGAAAGCTGTGCTGAAACGAATGTTGGTGCCCATGGCCTTCTGAAAGGAGTCCCAGAACTTAGAAGTGAAGATGCTTCCACGGTCTGAAGAGATCAATTGTGGAATGCCGTGCAAGGAGACAATCCTGGAGGTGTATAGCTCTGCCAGCTGAGCTGCTGTGATAGATTCTTTTATAGGAAGGAAATGAGCCACTTTAGTAAGCTTGTCAATGACAACGAAGATAGCATCATTTCCACGCTTGGACTTAGGAAAACCAGTCACGAAGTCCATCTCGATATGGTCAAACTTCCATTCCGGAATAGCAAGAGGTTGGAGGAGACCAGCTGGTCTTTGGTGTTCTGCTTTCACCCTTCTGCAGACATCACATTCATTCACGAATTGAGCAATTTCTCGCTTCATTTGAGTCCACCAATACGACTGCTTGAGGTCATGGTACATCTTCGTACTTCTAGGATGAATGGATAGGAGGGAATTGTGTGCCTCGTTCATGATGACTTTTCTCAGATCGCCTTTAGGAACCACAATACGATCCTCGAAGAAAAGAGTATCTTTGTCATCCAAGCAATAGCACTTGTATTTGGAAATGCCCTTGTTAATACCAGGTTTCACCTTCTTCACCATGGTATCCAGGAGTTGTGCCTCACGAATTTGATCTTCCAAAGTAGGAGAGACTATGAGGTTGGCAAGAAAGCCTTGAGGAACAACTTGAAGATTCAGCTTGCGGAAAGCTTCACAAAGATCTGGTTGACATGGCTTGAGAATTAGACCGTTGCAATAAGCCTTTCTGCTCAGAGCATCTGGAATCACATTCGCCTTGCCAGGAGTATATTCAATACTTGGATTGTACTCTTGAATCATTTAGACCCATCGAGTTTGTCTGAGGTTGAGGTTGGGTTGAGTGAAGATATACTTGAGACTCTTATGATCGGTGAAAATGTCCACTTGCCTTCCCAACAAGAGATGTCTCCATGTTATGAATGCATGGACAACTGCCGCCAACTCAAGATCATGAGTGGGGTAGTTCTTTTCGTTGGGCTTCAACTGACGAGAGGTATAGGCCACAACTTTCTTCTCTTGCATTAACACAGCACCGATACCTTGAAGAGAAGCATCACAGAAAACTTCGAATGGCTTGGATTCATCAGGAGGAGTTAAGACAGGAGCTGTGACTAGCTTCTCTTTGAGGGTGTTGAAAGCAACGTCACACTCAGGCGTCCAGACATACTTGACATGCTTCTGGAGGAGGTTGGAAAGAGGCTTTGCAATCTTAGAGAAGTTCTCAACGAATCTTCGGCAATAGCTTGCAAGACCAAGAAAACTGCGGAGCTGCTTGACATTCTGAGGAGGTTTCCAATTCACAACTGCAGACACCTTCGCGGGATTAACAACAATGCCCTTGGCGGAGATGATACGACCAAGATAAAGAACTTCATCAAGCCAGAACTCACATTTGGAAAACTTCGCATAGAATTGATACTCTCTGAGCTTGTCGAGCACCAATCGCAAATGTTTGGCATGATCCTTCTTATTCTTGGAGAAGACCAAGATATCATCAAGATACACCAAGATGAATTCATTTGTGTAGGGGTTGAAGATAAAGTTCATCATGCGAGAGAACATTGGAGGAGCATTGACAAGGCCGAAAGACATGACAGTATATTCATAAGAACCAAAGCTTGTTTTGAATGCTGTCTTGGGAATATCTTGTTCACGAATGCGAATCTGATGATAACCCATACGAAGGTCAAGCTTGGAGAATACTTTAGCACCTTTGAGTTGCTGGAAAGCTCATTGATGTTGGGAAGTGGATACTTGTTCTTGATTGTCTTCTTGTTCAATGGACGGTAATCAACACAAAGTCGGTCCGTGCCATCCTTCTTCTGGACAAAAAGAACTCCACAACCCCATGGAGATGAACTCGGTCTGATCAAACCCAGACGCTCTTGTTCATCGAGCTGTTTCTTCAATTCCTTCAGCTCCTTGGGTCCAAGCTTGTAAGGACGCTTGCAAACGGGTTCAGTTCCAGGCTCAAGATTGATAACGAATTCGACTGGCCGATGAGGAGGCATACCCGGAAGCTCTTCTGGAAAGACATCTTGGTACTCACAAATGACTGGTTGAGAAATAGCATCCAACTCGCCCTTCTCATTAAGAGAAAACAACCGAATGGTTTCATCATGAGCGGCATAGATAATAACATCCTCAGAAGAGTGTGTCAATTGAATTTCCCTGGCAGCACAATCAAGCTGAGCCTTGTGCTTAGAAAGCTAGTCCATCCCGAGAATAAGATCGATATTAGAGTCACCAAGAACAATTGGTTTAGCCAGAAATTTATAGTCGCCCATCTTGATAGAAACATCCGGAACCATGTAGCTTGCGTTCATGCATTTACCCGGAGAGACAACTGCTAACGGTCTAGGCAAATCTTGGAAAGACAACTCATGCTTAGATGCAAATGGTGTTGAGATGAAACTAAGCGATGCACTAGTGTCAGAAAGAACTTTTGCAGGAATATCATTAACAGGAAGATTACCCATGATCACATCTGAAGAATCCTCTGCCTGAGCTGCATTCATCATATTGACCTTTGCAAACTTGGAATTATGCTTGACCACTGCATTGCTTGAAGATCTCACAGGAGGAGGAGGAGGAAGGCGCCTTTGGTTGAAGCACTTGTTCGCGTAGTGACCTTTCTGCTGGCACTTGTTGCAAGTCACCTCTAAGAACGGACGATGATACGGAGCATTTGACCTTGGAGCTTGAGGCTGAGACTTGTTCTGATAGCCTGGGTTGGGTGGGTGGGAAGATCCACGACCACCTGAGTTCTTCTGCTGGTAAGGCTGACGAAACGGAGGAGGAGGAAGGTAGAACTTTTGCTGCTTAGCTGCCACTTGTGAGGAAGAAGAAGACTGCACTGCATCCCTGATTCTCTTCTTAGAAGCCTCACACTTGAGCTGAGCACCTTCTTGCTTGAGGGCCATATTGTAGAATTGATCAAATTGAGTAGGCTCAACAAGAATGAGAGCTAACTGCAGATCCTCTCTGAGGCCACCTCTGAATTGATAAATCATACTCTTCTCATCAGGAACGTCTTGTTTAGCGAAGTGAGCAAGTTTCTGAAACTGCTTGTTGTATTCGTACACTGACATGTTGCCTTGCTTGAGATTGTGGAACTCCTCACATTTGCTCTCAACAACACTGGTAGGAATGTGGTGAGCTTTCAAGTCCTGACAGAAATCATTCCAAGTAATCACTCGACCTCCTCTGGAATCCTTGTATTGCTGGAACCAATCAGCTGCTTGATCCTTGAGATGAAAAGAAGCGAACTTGACGTAGTCCTCAGGCCTGACATTGCTGCATTCAAAATGCTTGTTGATATCCACGAGCCAATCGTCGGTGTCTGTGGCCTCGGCACAGTAGATGAAAGACTTCGGCTGATTTGCAAGGAACTGGTTGAGGGTAGGAAACTGAGGCTGATGATTGAGCTGCCCTTGACCTTGATTCGCTTGGTTGCCTTGGCCTTGGTTGCGCTCTTGCATCAGCTGAATCAACAACTGAGCGTTGGCATTTGTGGTTGCCATCAAAGCTTGCCATGCCTCCAGAGGCGGAGGTGGAGGTGGAGGGTTCGCCTAACTCCCATCATTGCGTTCCGGATTCTGACGCGTTGGCGGAGCCATCCTGAAGAGGGTGACATCCATTAGCATCTTGATAGACAAGTTGAATCAACGGATAGAAATTGCAACATATAGTCTTCACAATAAACATTCGAACAAGGATGAGCGAATGAATTCCCAAAGCTAACATCACACATCCATTAAGGTGAGAAGCCACTTGATAAGAGATTGAAGAATGAAATAAACAAGGTACAACTGGAACAAATAAGTGGTAAGGATTACCCAATCACAAACCAAATATCTGCGGGAAGAAGTTCTAGAGCTACTTGAATCCCACCTATAAACTCCCGAAACTTTCCGGTTATGCAATCAGGTGTTGGGGATACAGGGGAAGCAATATATCTCACCCAAACTAACAATCCCTACATCCAGCTGTATCCATCCGTCAACACATAACCAAGAAACCTTCGGAATTCGTGTACCTCAACCTTTGAAAAGCATCCGTTATACGAGTCATGGCAATACTCCCGAACTCCCCAGTACTGGGTGACGTCGAGGTTATCTCACCAACAACTGCATAAAAGAGATTTTCCATGTCGGCAAAACTCAGGTATTCCAAAACTGCAACGATAAAATTGTGACGACAACACCTCGGAGCTCAACTCCCCGGGACACTGCCACAACCCCTAAATGTCAGGAGGCACCAAGAACAATGTTCTCGTCACAAAACCATCGGAACGATTCCAAGATACCCGCATGATCCTAAATTTTTTTAGTGAAATTTGAGGAGAGGAAAGTCAAAACATCTACGTCAGGAGACCTCACCAGAGTGACAAAGGGACTGAGGAGTAAAAAGAATCCTACTCTCCGTTATATATAATCCTAAGACTCAAAACAATTTTGTTCTAGACTCAACAACGCCAGCAATCAATCAAGCAGGGGGCTCCTAAGTCGGGGATGGCTTTGATTACCAACTTGTAACACCCACGATGCGGCTATATCTCCCACGTGCCGAAGCACGACTTAGAGGCATAACCACATGGTGGTTTTGTTGCAAGAAGGGTCATCTTCACACAATACCATGTAATGAACAAGAATGGGATAAAGAGAGTTGGCTTACAATCGCCACTTCACACAATACATAATTTAAGGTTCATACATCATTCAAAATACACTCAAAGACCGACTACGGTCAAATCCAAATGAAAAGAAGATAACCCCAAATGCTAGATCCCCGATCATCCCGACTGGGCTTCGCTACTGATCATCTGGAAACGAAACATAGTAACGACCAAGGTCCTCATCAAACTCCCACTTCAGCTCAGTTGTGCTGCTTGCGCTGGTATCCTCGGTACCTGCATCTGTTTTGGTAGAATCTGTGAGCCACAGGGACTCAGCAATATCACACCCGCGAGATCAAGACTATTAAAGCTTGTAGGTAGGAAAGGGGTAAAATGGTGGAGCTGCAGCAAGCGTTAAGCATATATGGTGGCTAACATACACAAGTGAGAGCGAGAAGAGAAGCAACGCATCGGTCGAGATGCTAGAAGCGATCAAGAAGTGATCCTGAAACTACTTACGTTCATACATAACCCAAACCGTGTTCGCTTCCCGGACTCCGCCGAGAAGAGACCCTCACAGCTACACACACGGTTGATGCATTTTAATGAAGTCAAGTGTCAAGTTATCTACAACCGGACATTAACAAATTCCCATCTGCCTCATAACCGGGGGCACGGCTTTCGAAAGATAATATACCCTGCAGGGGTGTCCCAACTTAGCCCATCACGAGCTCTCACGGTCAATGAAGGATATACCTTCTCCTGGGAAGACCCGATCAGTCTCGGAATCCTGGTTCGCAAGACATTTCTACAATGGTAAAACAAGACCAGCAAAGCCACCCGACTGTGCCGACAAATCCCGATAGGATCTGCACATATCTCGTTCTCAGGGCACACCGGATTGTCCAAACTTCCGGTAGGCCATCCCAGAGTTGCCCCTGGTGGCCACCGGCAGCTGACAGGTTGGACCAACACTCACGACGAGCACTAGCCCGGGGGGGGGGGGTAAATAAAGATGACCCTCGGGCTCGCGAAAACCCAAGGGAAAAAGGCTTAGGTGGCAAATGGTAAAACCAAGGTTGGGCCTTGCTGGAGGAGTTTTATTCAAAGTGAACTGTCAAGGGGGTCCCATAAATCACCCAACCGTGTAAGGAACGCAAAATCAAGGAACATAACACCGGTATGACGGAAACTAGGGCGGCAAGAGTGGAACAAGACACCAGGCATAAGGCCGAGCCTTCCACCCTTTACCAAGTATATAGGTGCATTAATTAAACAAGAGATATTGTGATATCCCAAAATATCCATGTTCCAACAAGGAACAAACTTCATCTTGACCTGCAACTAGCAACGCTATAAGAGGGGCTGAGCAAAAGTGGTGACATAGCCAAACAACGGTTTGCTAGGATAGGATGGTTAGAGGCTTGACATGGCAATATGGGAGGCATGATAAACAATGGCAGGTAGCGCTAACATAATGATAGAGCGAGCAACTAGCAAAGCAAAGATAGAAGTGATATCGAAGGTATGGTCATCTTGCCTGCAAGGTTCTTAGAGTTGTCGATGGCTTGATCCTCGTTAGCGTACTCAACAGGTTCCTCGTGCACGTACTCGTCTCCCGGCTCTACCCAAAGCAAGAACACAAGCAATGGAACCACAATCAAACATGGAGCTATGCACAAGCAACATGATGCAATACATGACATGATATGCGAGATGTGATATGCAATGCATATGCGGGCTCCGGAAGGGAAAATGATGAGCAAGGCATCAACTTGGCAAATCAAGTATGTCGCTGGAAAGAAGAGATGATTTCGGTTGAAATCGATATAAGGATCACCGGGAACGGATGCACGGTTTGCAAATGTTAAGCAAAACAAGAATGATGCAATTCTGTGATTAACAGCACGATGCTACTTAGCATGCCACAAGAAACTATGCTACAACACCCCAACATAAAAACAAAGCATATGGCAGTGATCTACAGGAGATGCTTGACAAAAGAGTAACACTGAGCTACGGCTAAATCACACCATAGCAGGTTCAAACAAGCATGGGAAAAGTGCAAAAGATATCAGGTTGGACATGGCATAAACAGCATCAGGTAGCAATGTTCAGAGCAAGCAATCAACATGCTACAGAAACTTATAATAGCAAAACAAGGCATGACATGATTCTACTCAAATCATAGAACAAAAGTCCCTTACTGACCATGAGCCAAAAAGGATCCGAAGAAATGATGGCATCCATGTAAACATAGCAAGATTCGTTAATAGATTCAGCAAACAAGGCATGGCATTGACAGAATTATGAAGGCATCTTCGTGAGCTCGATTCACTCACTACAAGTCATTGCATGGCAAGATAATCATAGCGTCAGCAAGAAGACATGTTTATGAAGCTATCTATGGCAAGAACAAGTTCATAGCATGCAAGGATCAACTACAACAACCTTGGCAAAATTGAATAACATGTAAACAATCTGCCAGGAAACATTTTGTAGCAAACGTAGAGCACGAAAATGACATGCTAGGCTACTCCATAATTGCAAACAGGGGCATGAATGGATAGATCATAACCATATGTTCAAAACATCCTTACTGAAGTATCTCAAAATAAGCATGGATCTCTTTGTAGCATCAAGTTTACATGACATAAAAATAACAGCAGAACAGGGACTGAAATCAGCAACATCACGAGGCCTAGTTTACATGCTTGTGCTAGTCACCACATTGATCACAAAAATACATGGCATACACCCCTGTAAATATGGCATGGCATAGTTAAAAACATATGTAGGGCTCAAGTTCATAAGATGTGCACATCAATCATGGCAAAAATGACAAAAGTGCATGTTCTCATAAGAATCTGAAACTAACATCACATAGCCCTCTTCCAACAGCATTTCGGGCATCAAGATGAGCTCAAATGAAAATGACGCAATGAGATAAAATGATTTACTCATCGAGGCGAACAATTTGGTATGCTACACGCCCAAAACGGAGCCATGGGTGCAAAGATACGGTGCGATGAACAAGTCATCAAAATACTAAAGACTTGGGAAAAAACAAGGTCAACCTAGGTTTTGACCCGATCTTGATCTGGCGCGTGGATCGAGGTCGATCGGAGTTCCTCACCGGAGATGGAGCCGGAGGGGAGGAAGACGGCTGGAGGAGGACGGGGATGGCCGGAGATGGGGTCGGGCCGGCCGGATCCGACCGGATCCGGCGCCGAGCAGCGGAGGGCGGCGAGGCGACTGCGCGCGGCGGCCGAAGCGCGTCGGGCGGCGGC
>NC_041381.1:239659159-239744809 GCF_002162155.2 Triticum dicoccoides | reverse complement strand
GCGGCGCGCGGCGGCCGGGCGCCACGCGGCGGCGTGTGGTTCGTCGGGCGGCGGCGGGCGAGGTGAGTGGTGGCTAGGGTTTCGCCCGGATTTGGACGGGAGATGTGTTTTTATAGGTAGAGGGAGTTAGGAGGCTCCAAATGGAGTGAGGTTTTCTCCCACACGATCGTGATCCGACGACGGAGAGCATGGAAGTGACTTAGATGGGTTATTGGGCTGTTTTGGAGGGGTGTTGGGCTGCAACCCAAAAGAGGCCTTTGCGTTTATGCGGTTAACCGTTGGAGTATCAAACGACCTCCAAATGACACAAAACTTGACAGGTGGTCTAACGGTGGTGTACCAAGGCCACTTGGCAAGCCTCGTCCCATTCCGAGAACGTTTTAATACCCTCGCACGAAAAGAGACAAGAGGGGTGCGCCGGTGCACGTGGGAGTGTCGGATTGCCAAACGGTCAACGGGGAAAATGCTCGGATGCATGAGATGAACACGTATGCAAATGAGATGCACATGATGACATGATATGAGATGCATGAAATGAAAAAAAATGCAAAACAAAAACAAAACCCAACCACGAAGGGAATACCATAGCACATAGCCAAAAATGGCAAGAGTTAGAGTTACAAATATGGGAAGTTACATCCGGGGTGTTACATATCATCAACCGTGTTTACATCCACAAGCTTCTGAACAAAACATCCTATGAGCTCCTTGCTGGCAAGAAGCCAAATGTCAGCTACTTCAGAGTATTTGGAGCTAGGTGCTGGATCAAGGATCCCCATCACAAGTCAAAATTTGCACCTAAAGCTCACGAAGGCTTCATGCTTGGATACGAAAAGGACTCGCACTCTTACGGAGTATTCAACCTCTATCTCTACAAAATTGTCGAAACTGTGGACGTGCGGTTTGATGAAACCAATGTTTCACAAAGAGAGCTCCTGCCAAGTACACTAGACGAAGCTCCGCCCAGCGAATCTATCAAGCTGATGGGAACTGGTGAAATCATGCCTTCTGAAGCACAGCCTAAAGAGGAACTTATCATTTCTGCACCTAACCAACCTGAAGACAATGCTCTGACTGAAGACAATCCTCCCAATGATGGCAATGATCAGCAAGAACAAGGTCTTCGTCCAGTTCATCCTCGAGTTGCAAACGAAGTACAAATTGAGAAGATAATTGATAGCATCAATGCACCTGGTCCACTTACTCGCTCAAGAGCAACACAGTTAGCAAACTTCTGTGGGCACTTTTCTTTTGTGTCAATATCAGAACCCAAGAAAGTTGCTGAAGCCTTTATGGAACCTGAATGGATAGAAGCTATGCAAGAAGAACTTCAACAGTTCAAACTAAACAATGTTTGGGAACTTGTCAAGCGTCCTGACCCTCGCAAGCATAACATTATTGGCACAAAATGGATATATCAAAACAAGCAAGATGAGCATGGTCAAGTCGTTGGAAACAAAGCACGTCTTGTGGCTCAAGGATATACTGAAGTAGAAGGAATTGACTTCGATGAAACATTTGCTCCTGTGGCTAGGCTTGAAGCTATTCGCATACTGGTAGCCTACGCTAATCACCACAACATTCTGCTATATCAAATGGATGTGAAGAGTGCATTTCTCAACGGCAAGATTGAAGAAGAAGTGTACGTTGCTCAACCACCTAGCTTTGAAGATCCAAAACATCCTGATATGGTGTACAAGCTAAACAAAGCACTGTATGGCCTCAAACTAGCTCCTCGCGCTTGGTATGATACGATCAAAGACTTCCTGAAGAGCAAAGGTTTCAAACCTGGATCCATCAATCCCACACTCTTCACGAAGACATATGATGGTGAACTATTTGTGTGCCAAATATATGTGGATGACATTATCTTCGGCTGCACCAACCAGAAGTATAGTGATGAGTTTGGATACATGATGCAAGAGCAATATCAGATGTCCATGATGGGTGAGCTGAAATTCTTCCTTGGTCTTCAAATTCGTCAGCAAAGGAATGTCATCTTCATATCTCAAGAAAAATACCTCAAAGATTGTCTGAAGAAGTTTGGAATGGAAGATTACAAAGGTTACACGACGCCAATGCCAGCCAAACACCATCTGGGTCCCGACGACAATGGTAAAGAGTTCGATTGAAAGGTATACCGCTCCATGATTGGTTCCTTACTTTACCTATGTGCATCTAGGCCAGATATTATGCTTAGTGTTTGCATGTGTGCTCGATTCCAAGCGGCACCAAAGGAATCGCATCACTTAGCTGTGAAGCGAATTCTTCGATATTTGGCTTACACCCCAACACTCGGATTATGGTATCCAAAGGGCTCAAAATTTGATTTGGTTGGATTCTCGGATGCTGATTATGCTGGTGACAAGGTGGATCGCAAGTCTACATCAGGCACATGTCACTTTCTGGGTCGATCACTTGTCTGTTGGTCTTCAAAGAAGCAGAACTGTGTATCACTCTCAACTGCTGAATCTGAATACATTGCTGCTGGATCTTGTTGCGCTTAGCTTCTATGGATGAAGCAAACTCTCAAGGACTATGGCATCAATCTGAAACAAGTGCCTCTCTTCTGCGACAACGAAAGCGCCATCAAGATTGCCAACAATCCAGTTCAGCACTCGAAGACAAAGCACATTGAAATTCGTCATCACTTTCTCAGAGATCATGTCATGAAGAAAGATATTGACATCATTCACGTCAACACTGAAGAACTGGCAGATATCTTCACAAAGCCCTTGGATGAGAAAAGGTTTTGCAAGTTATGGTGTGAGCTAAATATCTTGGAATCCTCAAATGTCCTGTGATCAGGCACACATCCTAACACTTATGCATGTTGATGACTTAGATGTGCAACACACGAAGTAGAGTATATCTTCAATCAATGAAGACTTACATTCCGAGTGTGAATACATTAACATGGAATTTGACTTCTGAGTGCCACGATAATTGTGCGCCGTGTCTGGGTCTAATACTTCCTATACGGTGGGTAACGCCACCACCAAATTTCTCTATTTGAAGTGTTTCACTCATGGCGTTATCTTTGCAATGTCTTTGCATTTAGTTTGTCTTCAAATTTCAATTTATCTTCATGATTTTCTTCACTATGATGATTTGATTGCTTTCTGATATATACTAGTGTTATGTCCTCTACAGCATTCACTTATAGCTATGTCTTCCTAGTTGAATCTTTTGAACTAAGTGAATGTGATTGGACCCTAATCTCTCTATGCTTTCTATCTCAAACTCTATCTGTCCAAATCATATGCATTCTATTGAAACTGTCAAATGTCTTCTCTGCGTCCTAGTCAGTAGAAGACACAGAGACAAACATTAAGTCTGTTTTAAATGATTCATCCTTATTGTTTGAAATACGGAGAAGCCGGAACAACCATCCGACATGCCTGGCGGGGGTGGGAACGTGGGACAACTCTGAGTATGTTGCATGCTTGCCACGTGCCCCTCAGATGTGAACTGCCAGGGGCACCTGCATAATTGCGGTGTGCCGCACACTTCCTTATAAATACATGTCCCCTGCGGTAAAAGAAAACCTTCTTCCACCTCTCCACCTTGTCAAAACCCTAGCACCACCGCTAGCTCTCGACGACGCCGGCGACGAAGTGATTAGCTGCCGCGACTTCTCCGACGTCGTCCTCACGCCAGCCGCGGACATCATCCTCTCGGCCGCCGCCGTAGGTGTCCTCTGTCGCCAAGTTAGGGCACGGTGGATGGAACTGCTCGGTCTCCTATTCATCCCATCTAGCAGTTCTTTGTGTGGTAAATATAACTCTATTTTTACCATCTTTTTGATCCTCAAAGATTCATCCTTTTTACCAAAATTGGTTTCTGTCTATACAATGTTAGATCTATTCTTTCTGCATCTCATACTGCCTAGTATACTCACTTAAACTTCATACCTAGTTTGATTCCTCACTTGTACTTATTCACGGATTCATACAAATCTAGAACCAACTCTCAACATATAAGTGAATGTCTTCGCATCATGAGGTCAATGTCTTCAAACCGATTTATCTTCAAAATCTTCTGAGAATGCATATGACCTCTTCCCCTTCCCTCGCATCTCTAATGCTGTCACAGGTACATGTCCGTGGGAGAATCCCTTGGTTCTCATAGTCTGCATTCGTTTGTAGAATTCTTACAACATCACATTAATTCTCCCGAAGCCAGTTCTTGTTTGTCCAGCAAGCGAAAGCCTTTGAAGCCTTTGAACGTATTGAATCCATTCAGTTTGAAGTTCATGGCTGCAGAGAAATCAGTAAGGAAGGGTGGCAGACATCGTCGTGGGGGAACATCAAAAGATTTTCCTGATGACCTCGTAGAACTTTACAAGACTGATACTGAAGAGAATTATCATCAGCGCAAGACACGAATCCAACGGATTCGACGATATTGGGCTGAACAATGGTTCAAATACAAGTTCGTGACCCAGGAATACGCTGAGAAGAATGCTATCAAAAGTCCTTGGGGTGATATTCTCTATCGAGGCCTTCAACCCAAGAACAGAGCTGAAGCTATTGCACATGCTTTCTATCCTTGTATGGTCCATGGACCTCAGCCTGAAAATGTCGACCCATCATCATTGCTCTGGTGTCATGACGATAATCTCTTCAAGCGCAACTTTCAGCATGCAAAGGCATCAGCCAAGGAAAACAAGAAGTCATTGGGATTAGACTTCAACCCTAGTCCCTCTGCTCCCCGTGCTGACGGCTCACGTGATGCAGAACCCAATGTCATCGGCCCCTTCTCCAACCTTGATGGCCTCGTCACTTACATCTTGGTCCAAGGTGCCAAAGCGGATCATTCTGATAATGATGCTGACACTGATGAAGCCCTAGCTCCTCCTCCAAAGCTGCAGAAGCTAAAGAAGACTAAGGCTTCAAGTTCAGCTGCTCCTCCAAAAGCTTCACGTGTGAAGCCACTGGCCACTGCACCTCCTGAAGACAGTGTGCAGTCTGAAGATCAATCACGTATCTCCAAGAGGACGGAGAAGAAAAAGAAAATCGTCAAACATACTGATCAGACATTGACTCCTGCTGCCATTCTGCGAGAAGAGCACATTGGTCTGTCCAGCGATGAAGATCTTACAGATGATGCCCTTGAGCAACTGATCAAGAGCAAGGAAGAAGCAGAGATCTTCAATAATTTGCCTCTCTTCGATGTGGCAATCATCCATAACTTCATTGATGAGTGGTTGGACACCCCAAATCTCAGCTTTGAAGATCTGCAACTTCCCATTGGCCTCAGCGTCTCCTTCAATGGCGCCATTGCTTCTGAGCTAGCTCTTGCTTAGCGCATCGTTCAACTGAATCACAAGATCGACTATGAGAAAGCTCAGTTCAAGAAGCATGTGGCAAAGCTCAGCGCGCAAGATGTCAGAAACTTCAAGATCATGCTGCACGAGCTTAAAGAAGCCTTTCTCAAGAAGCACGAAGAAGCTCAAGGCTCTCGTGAGCGTATGAAGAGTCTGGCTGACAAGTGTGTGCTAGCCTACAATGAGGCTGAGAAGCGGAAGTCTCTTGGTCGTCGTGGCATTGACCCTAGAATGGCTGCAAAGAAGAAGAAGCTATCAACTGCCCAATCTGCACCTTCAAGGCAGGAGGCACGTCGCATAGTCTTCCCAAGCAGCATGACTGGCTCGAAGCCAAATGTCATGTCAACCGCTTCAGAACTGAAGAAGACGAGGGCTGCCGAGGCTGAAGCCAGGAAAAGGAAAAATAATGAAGCCTCTGATGCTGCTCCCTCCAAGAAGAAGCACAAAACCAAGAAGAATCGGGCTGCTCCCATAGAGCCCTTAGTTGTTGAACCTATCTCAATGGTCCGCCCTGCATCTGAACACTAAGAACGACGGGTGATTGTTCATGAGCCTGCTACCACAGAGGCTCATGAAGCTGAAGACATTCCAGCAGTTGATCCCACCGCTGCTGAAGGCATTGGTCACAAGGACAATGTTGAAGATGATGAAGTTCTTCCTCAGATCGAACACAACTTGGTATCATCGCCTGTTCTCACGAACAGCGAACTCATCAGCATTGGTCGTCCTCTGACGCCAATTGCTCAGGATGCATCATGGGCTGATCACCCACAACAACAAGACTCCCCGAGTACTCCCCAACAACAACCACAAGTCACACCACCTGTGCAAGAAGAACAAGAAGACTTTGAGGCCCAGCCAACTCCATCTCCAAAGGCGTCGCCGGCATTACACAGGCTTCGCAAAGGACCAAGGCCTCAGGTCCCTCTTTCGAGCATTCCAGAAGGAGAAGTGCACCACCCATCTATTGCACGTCAAGTGTTTCCATAAGCCACTCCGACTGTGAATGTCTCCGTGTCTGAAGCCCAAGCTGCTGAAGACAATCCGGCTGCATCAGCCAATGAAAAACAAGAAGACGAATGTGTCCCTACTCCCCCCATTAATGAAGAAGTTGTTCCCGATGTGAACGTGCCAGTGCCCGACCCTCCAGCTTGTCAAGTGGAGGTTGAAAATCTTGAGGCTGCCACCACCAACACAAATGAAGCCAATGATGTAGTCATGGCTGAAGTAAATGTGGAGCCTGCACCAACCAATGTGCCCGAAGCCAATGATGCAACTGCTCCTGAAGTATCTGTTGTGCAGCCTGAAGCCACAATTGTTGCCACTGCTCCTGTTTCGCCACCAAGGCCCTATACAATTGAGCAAGCTTACAACTATGGTTAGCTAGTCACTGTCAAATGGCCCGTTCTGGTCCCTCCGCCTACTGCCTCTGGTCCTCAGTTTGATTATCATATTGAGCATAGGCCTCAGGTCCAGAAACCAAAGCCAAGACTGCCAAGGTTCCCAGGTACTGCCCCCTCTACAGGGTCCTTCAATGCAAATGGCTTAAAAAGCCACAACACCTTCTTTGACAGCACAAAGAACCCCTACTCAAGGCCAAGAATATCATCTGATCGTTTCTGGAGCTATCAGCAGCGAAGCTATTACTCCCGCGTTCTGTATGATCACGGGCGCATTTTCCCTCATATGCGCCTCGACACTGAAGCCATTGCTGGACTGCCATGCTTAGAAGAAGCACTTGACTGCTTTCGTGATGCAGGTCTGCTCAGCTTTGTGACAGACAAAGAACATTGGAATGAGGAACTTTTGCTTCCATTCTATGCTACCCTCCACATTCACGGCTACAACAGGGATATAAAGACATGGGTTCTCGAGTGGATGACAGGAAATGTTCATCATGAAGCCAAAGCTCTTGACGTCATTGAGCTTACAGGCCTACCCACTCCCGGATAGTTGTACGAACCTGATTCCCAACTCCACCACAATGCACTTGAGAGCATCTTCCATAAGCTAGAGCCCAACATGAGCCAGATGTTGAGCATGATGAAGCCTCTACCATCTGACGCTGAATACCCAAAGGAGTTCTTTGTTGATGACCTTGAGTATCTGCCTCGCACAATATATCACATCATCAGGCGAACTCTATGGCCTATCAAAGGGCATTCATCAGCGGCCAAACTTGAAGGAGCCATGAAGACATTGGTCTTTTACATCCTCAATGGCATCAGCTTCAATACACAAGAATTCTTCATCCGACAACTTGCTACATCTGGACCTGACCTTTTTGGCCTGAAATTCTATGCTCCATGGGTCATGCGCCTCATCAAGCTACACTCTACTGCCAACTATCAGCCCTCTGCTCGCAATCATCTGATCTTTCTACCAGAGGTTGATATGTCAGTTGAAGCCATATACCCTGAGCCTGCCAAGAAGCCTCTTTGTCTTCAAAATGCTGATCACCAAAGCTTCACTCAGCCCATGGAAGGAGTCCAAGCCATAACTCGTACCTATCCAATGGCTGGGAACACTCGTCTGCCTCATCGTGCGCAAACTGAAGCTACTGAGAGCACAATTGCCCAAAGGCCTAAGAAGCGCTCTCGTGTTCTAAATGTCCGAGAACTTCCTGTGGCACTGCATCAGAAACAAGAC
Organism: Triticum dicoccoides; assembly: GCF_002162155.2. Classification (NCBI taxonomy): domain Eukaryota; kingdom Viridiplantae; phylum Streptophyta; class Magnoliopsida; order Poales; family Poaceae; genus Triticum; species Triticum dicoccoides. The sequence continues at coordinate 239,736,831 of NC_041381.1, read as the reverse complement.
ACGCATCACTTTTGGCTTAAGCGACAGATGCAAAGCCTCTTGGTGGACGTCAATCGCATTTGAAATCTTGCCACCAAGCATGCTTTTGTCACTCACGAGACCTGTCGACGATCATGGAAGAGTTTGACGCTGCTTAGTGCTGAAGCAGATCTTCAAGACGATGGCTTCACTGAAAGATTCAAGTTTGACACCACTCCTCCATGGAATGCTGTCCTATGTCGAACTCCATCCCTTGAAGACTCTGACTATTCTTCCTCCGCGGCAACTGTGCATGCCAGAGTGATCGATGATGAAGACGATGCTACTTCACCGCCCCCTACTTCTGCACGCATCGACACTGCACCAAGTACATCTGCGTCGCCAAACAACAACGACAACCCTGTTGCTTCACCTACTCATGAGAACGAGTAGATGCTCTATGTCTTCAAACCTTTTTGGTCCTTACTGACAAAAGGGGGAGAAGCGTATGAGTTGATAGTCTTCAAAAGGGTTCATTTGGGTGGTTGCTTTATATTTTGCTTTTCTGTGATGCGATGATAAATTCTGCATGTGCGATGATAACTTCTGCACTTAGATCATTCTGCAGACGTCCATTTTTCATTATGCATGTAATTCTCTTTGTTATATCATTTCATGCATGATGAATTATCTTCATAAGTTGAAGAGGATCTCCACAAGTACAACCTGCCATGTGCATTTGCATTCCGAAAGCAAATTACTTATATGCACATCTTACGGGGGAGCCTTTGCTACTTATGAAGACAATACCCTATCCTTTACAATTTCACATACTTTATCCCCGTTGAAAACTTCAACCAGTTTGTCATCAATCACAAAAAAGGGAGAGACTGTAAGTGCATCTAGTGCCACCCCTAGTTGGTTTTGGAGTATTGACGACAAAGTTGGTTGAGGGACTAATGCGTTTGTGAGAATTGCAGGATAACGCAGGTAGTGTCCCTCATTGATTCGGTTTACCTACCGGAGATGACCCCTAAAAATGTATGAAGACATTGACGACAATGGTGGTACGTGAAGATATTCATATTGAAGACTATGACATGAGAAGACATTGAGTGAAGACTATGGAGCGCGAAGACTGTGTCGTCTCGTTGTTTCCTTTTTCTTCTTTATTGAGTCATAGGAACCACCGTACTGTTAAGTGGGGTCCAAGTGAACAAAGTCAGAATGAGTGAAGTGATGCTCAACCCAAATCCTATGTCTTCGAGCGAAGACAATGAGAGCAAATCTTATCCAGAGCTGGATGAGTCAGCTTTGCTTGTAGCCCAAGTAAAGTTTCCATGTGTGTTTGAAATCTGACCGTTGGAACCCGTGTCAATTCCTTAGTGACCCAGGGTCATTTCGAACATATCAGGTCGGGTTGCCTAGTGGCTATAAATAGCCCACCCCCTACACCATAAATTGGTGGCTGCTCAGAGTTAGTGCACGACTTTTATCGTTTGAGAGCAACCCACCTCGAAGCCTTTGAGAGAGAGAAATCCTTGCAAGGACCAAGCCCAAACACCCAGAGCCAAAGAGTGTTAGGCATCACTGAAGTCTTTCTGTCTGTGTGACCTGAAGACTTATTACACTTGAGGACTGTGAATCCTCCAGCCGGTTAGGCGTCGCGTTCTGAGCATCCAAGATTCATTGTGGATTGCCGGTGAACGAAGTCTGTGAAGGTTCGCAAGTCTACCTTGAAGACTTACCAGAGTGATTGGGAGAGGACTGTGTGTCCTTAGCTCGAGGGGAATAAGGTGAAGACGCGGTCTTCTGAGTTGAACCTCAGCCTCCCTAACTAGACGTACAGTTGTCACAACAACTGGAACTGGTCCAACAAATCCTGTGTCTTCAACAAGTGACTGGTTCTATCCTCTCCCTCCCTTTACTTAGAGTTTGTCTTCACGAAGTCATTGCCTATCTGTTGTACCTGTTTGACTCCATTGCTTGACTACTATTGTTGATTGGCTTCATACTATCTTCCATCCTGATCCTTACTACTAAGCTGCTATTAGTCTTGTACTTTCACATCATTGCATACTTGACTATGGTTTGCTTGTTGTAGTTTATCTTCCGCTGCATATCAATTAGGTCATTTCTATTGTTTGTCTTCAAAACTTCCACGTTTTGAAGACTTTCATAAAAATCGCCTATTCACCCCCCCTCTAGTCGATAACTAGCACTTTCACTAAGGTAGGTCCGTTGTTATCTAAGGTCACTGGTACATCGAGGTGCTATACAAACGGTTTTTAACCCCTTTTTGTGACGACATTTTAAACCGTCGCCTAGTGAGTGTGGGAGATAAAGGGGTCCTTCCCACACGACCCAGAAATCACCAATGATAGGTTCTCTTGGCACACACGCTCGGGAAAATGAGGTCGTGTGCGACGGGCGAGCGATCAAATACGATTATACATGCCCAATCAGTTCCGGCCATAAGTACATCCCACATAGTCAGTCCCAAAGAAACATTTCTATTTGTTATGTACATTCCACACAGTCAATCCAAGGAATACGTTTCCGTTCTTATGTACATCCCACACAGTCAATCTAGGGGAATAGTTTCCGTTCATATGTACATCCCACACAGTCAATCCAGGGAAAACGTTTCCGTCCGTATGTACATCCCACACAGTTTTATGTATAGGCTCGTGTGTGATAGGTGTAACTATCACACATGCTCTACCTCGGTTAACCGTTTGCTTTTATTCAACTACATCACACACGATTTGATGAAGAAAACTATGTGGCATTGGGCTATCCATCACAAGCGCTTTTATTGCTAGAACCGTTTGCAAAGTTCTATGACCCATTTAGCAGGTTTATTAGTTTACAATTAATAATTCCAGTATTACGCAAATTCACATTTCATATCGAACAACTGTTTGCCAATTTCATATCAGGCACATAAATACATTTTAACATCACAGTACGATAGCCACCTGAAAACATCACATTACAACATATAGCTAGTTTAGCTTCATAAGAACAATATTAGAACAATATATTCATTTCCCTAATTGAGATCATCCAGGCTCGTCTTATCCACCTCTGCTTCCAGTTCAGTAAGAACCTGTTTTACACTGGCCAACTGGGAAAGTGCCTCCTCCTTCGCAACCCCATCTTAGCAAAGTATGATTTAAAAAATCTGAGCTCATTCTCCACCTTCCTCTTTTTATCCCGCATCTTCAAATATTCTTCAGCGTTGACAACACTTTCTCTAAGCCTACCTCTATTCTCTTCCTCATACATGCTCCAGAGCTTTGCTAGGCACATCTTCAAAGACTATGGCCACTCTTGATCAACCCACTCCAAGTAAGAACACTTTCGTTCATCCTATAATATCTAAAACTAGATCCGTAACAATTGTAGGGGGAATGGGTTTATAGAAACATAGAAAATCACTAATAATTATTTTGGAAAACTGAAGAAACAGGTTAATTATGACATATTTTCTCAAAAAGATCAATGTGCAAATGAATTAATTGCTACTGAGACAACAACCAAATCCCAAAACATCAGAAGCTATAATTAACTACCACAACGCTACAAGTTCTTACTCATGTACTATAAATAACAAATTGAACATTCTATGAGGAGGCTAAATATAACTGCAACAACATACCGACAGTGTTTGGATGCCAAGAAATTGATACTAAGAGGTGTGTACATGCACAAATTTAGTAACATAGAATTAATAGCACTAATGTCGTCCACTATGTATGCCAAAACTGGTGTAAAGACAATTGTTGTTACATTTTGCACCGGTGCCCTGCACTGACGAGCCGATGCAGTGGGAAAAAAATCGGGGACCCGGACTGTGAACACCTAGTTCCTTCGATGCCCAGTTCGTTCGTGCCATACAGATTTAGTATTTTACTGCTTGGCTGCTCGGATGTGTGGACCAAAGTTGGTTGCACAAAATGCTGAAGCAGTTCCAAATAATTTTCTAATGGCACAACTAATGAGATGGCAACTTTTTAGATACTAGGTACAAATTGTGACACTGTCTTAGGATGCGTTTGGTTGAAGGTGTGGTATGAATGGGTTGGGACCGTGACAGTGTTTGAATCACATCTAACAAATTATTTGTGACAACAAAAGAGGGGCTAACCTTCTCTGCACATGCAAGAAACTTGCTCTCACTGCCCATAGATTTTAATGCAACTAGCTTCATGCATGGAGATTGATGGTGACAACAAGCAGACAGATCTTCACCCACCCTGCTCCATTTGTTGCAACTTATGGTCCTAGGGAGCTACAAGAGGAAGAAATGACTCAAATCGACTGCCGGGTTGAAATCCTTCATTCCAAGTCATAGCCCAAGAGAGAGAAGAGAGGCATACCCTGGTGGTGAAGGAGTCATCGTCGGAGGAGGAATCGCTGGAGAGGTCACTGAAGAAGACCATGGCAACCCCGGCGGTAGGATGCCAGACGGTGAGAGCGAGGAAGCAAGCGATGAAGCGGCTATAGCTTAGGAAGGAAGGAAGGAAGGAAAGAGGAAAAAGGGGAAATGTGACTTGTGGTTGGGGAGAAAAGGGGGAGGGGAAGGGGGGTAGATATTTCGGTGGTAGGCCAATAATTTCAAAATGTGGAGGGAAACTTTGCACGCGGTGCCGCCAGACACCATTCACTTTGAATGATTGTGTGCATCACAAACGATTTGTCTGCTTTACGCGCATGGGATGAGTTTGATAATTCAATTTTTGGTGGAAGTTTCCCCAGGTACTGTCCTCATCCACGTCATTGCATAATTTAACATTGCTTCCTAATCTGGGCACACAAAAGAGCGTACAACACACATACCGCACTTACTGAATCGAGCAATTTTTGTAATTAAACAAAGCTAGTTGACCTAAACATTGCTCTAACAAAAGTCCAGCATTAAAAACAAAGCCTAAGTACGCATAATTTTAACAAATCCGCCGCTACGCCGGCCTATGCATCATCGGTGTGAGATGTGATGTCGATGACTTGTCTTGACGTCATGCCACCGTTGGTGGACTCCGCGTCCCCCCATGCTGAAGTCGACCGCATCCTCATCCTTGTCCTTGTCCTCGTCCTTGGTGCTGCCCTCAAGGTTGTAGTACTCGTAGTAGTGGCTGTGCTAGAGCTCGCGTTGGTACTCCACCGCCGATCCTCGATGGACAGACTCTTCTCTACATTGACCTCGGCCACACGCAACTCCTCCTGCCGGCGCTCCTTGATCTCCGCCACCTCATGCATCTCTAGCTCCTGCTTGGCGGTCTCATGAGGAAGCAGGTGCTCCATGGCCACTGCCGCCATTTCGGGTGTGGGTTGCATGCTGGATTTCAAGGTGGCCGGGAATATCTTGGCATGTGCGTCCTTGATCTTGGTGTGGATGGCCTCGACCCGGGCCAGTGCGATATCGGCGGCACGGACGGCAGCTCGAGCTCTCTCGGCATTTGTAGCCACAATCACAGCAGCAACTGCAGTGTCTCGGCTGCTGCAGTTGCCCCGTCGGCTACCGCAGACGCCCTCTCGGCGGATGCGGGAACGCTCAATGCAGATGCAGCGACACTCTTGGCGCAGGCGGCGGCACTCGGGGAGGACGCGACCACCGTATGGGCCTTAAAGAAGCATTTCCGCAATGTCATCCTTGCAAGAAGGGGTCACGGGAATGGGGATCAGGATTCGTGGATTCGGAGGTTACCGGCGAATCTTAAGGAGGAAGACTTAAATAGACCCAGGAATTTTCATCGCAAACTGTTCCTACAAAAAACTTTGTGTGATGTTGTTGATATTTTTTATTAGCTGTTAAAGGCGAATTGGAGTAAAGTGGCAACGGATGGTGTTTTAAATGTAAGAGAAAAATTGTAGTACTAATACAACTGTCATGTCAAAATTTGGAAAATTTCAGGGGTCATTTGACCTTTTAAGACATTTAAGTGATTTTCTAGCCATTTAATGACCGTAATTCAAATTTGAACTACATGTACATGCAACAGCTAACCATAACGGTTTGAAAAGTCATATTTTGTGTACTTGTGTGCGAGTTAATTTCATGTGCAGTAAATTGGAAGGAATTTTCAAACATATTGGTCTCACGGCTATGACACAATTAAGCATGGAGTGCCTTGGCATTTAAATTCCAAAAAATTAAAAAAAGATCAGAAACACATGAAACCTTGCTTGATGTAATGTCATGCCACCAAGATGATGTGGTAAAAAAATAGGCATGTTTGACGAAAGTTTGGACACACACCCCTCACAAACCAAAGCAACTCACTAGAAGGCTCGTGGTTCCGAGAGGGAACAATGCATGTTTGATGACGAACGGGCGATAACTTCCTCTTACGGGCTTCAATTTTTTTCTACAGTTAACATGCACTAATACAACTGCTGTGTCAAAATTTGGAAAATTTGAGGGGTCATTTGACCTTTTTAAGACATTTAAGTGATTTTCTAGCCATTAATGACCGTAATCCAAATTTGGACTACATCTACATGCAACGGCTAACCATAATGGTTTTAAAAATCATATTTGTGTACTTGTGTGCGAGTTAATTCCATGTGTAGTAAATTAGAAGGAATTCTCAAACATATTTGTGTCACTTCATGGACACATGCATGGAGTGCCATGGCATTTTAATTCCAAAAAATTAAAAAATGATTAGAAAAACATTAAACCTTGCTTGATGTAATGTCATGCCACCAAGATGATGTGGTAAAAAAATTGGCATGTTTGACGAAAGTTTGGACACACACCCCTCACAAACCGGAGCAACTCACTAGAAGGCTCGTGGTTCCGAGAGGGAACAAAGCATGTTTGATGATGAACGGGAGATAGTTCCTCTTACGGCCTTCAATTTTTTCTACATTTAACTTGCACTAATACAACACTCATGTGAACATTTGGAAAATTCTAGGGGTCATTTGACATTTTAAAGACATTTAAGTGATTTTCTAGCCATTTAGTGATTGTAATTCAAATTTGAACTGCATCTACATGCAACGGCTAACCATAATAGTTTGAAAAATCATATTTGTGTACTTGTGTGCGAGTTAATTCCATGTGTAGTAAATTAGAAGGAATTTTCAAACATATTGCTGTCACGGCATGGGCACATGCATGGAGTGCCATGGCATTTTAATTCCAAAATTTTTAAAAATGATTAGAAAAACATGAAACCTTGCTTGATGTAATGTCATGCCACCAAGATGATGTGGTAAAAAATTGGCCCGTTTGATGAAAGTTTGGACACACACCCCTCACAAACCGTAGCAACTCACTAGAAGGCTCGTGCTTCCAAGAGGGAACAATGTATGTTTGATGACGAACATGAGATAGCTTCCTCTTATGGCCTTCAAATTGTTTCTACATTTAACATGCACTAATACAACTGCCATGTGAAAATTTGGAAAATTCTAGGGGTCATTTGACCTTATAAAGACTTTTAAGTGATTTTCTAGCCATTTAATGACCATAATTCAAATTTGAACAACATCTACAAGCAATGGCTAACCATAACGGTTTGAAAAATCAAATTTTTGTGTACTTGTGTGTGAGTTAAAAAATCATCAGACGATGTAAATATGTGGTGTTCAAAAAAGAAAATGTAAAGATCTGGCAAGACAACTGGCCCCCACACGATTCACACTCTATTTCCCACCTCGAGGTTTGGAAGGTGACTGGCGCGTGTTATTAATCAGACATAGTTCTGTAATGGAAACCGTCAGCTATTAAGTTCACACACGGATTTGGCTGCAGGAATCGTGTGTAATTCAAACTACAAGACTCGTAAATTTCGGCGACCGGCGTGTGTACTATTCCTGTCGATCTAGATTCAGGCCGCCAATAAATACTACCTTGCTCACCTCGTCCCGCCTGCATTCTCATCTACATCCTCCCCTCGCTCGCCCTCTCTCTCTCTCTCTCTCTCTCTCTCTCTCTCTCTCTCTCCCCCTCTCTCTCAAATCTCTGCCATGGCGCCGCCGATCTGCCCACGCACCGACGAGGAGTCGTCGCCTCCCGAGGATGCTCAATCGAAGAACAGTGACGAGGAGGACCCCTACGCGCCACCGAACGAGGTTGCACCGGACCCCCCAACTTTGGATTGGTTTGGGCCAGTACAATCTTTGTCTGTGGAAGTCGCTACCACCGGATGAGAAAGGTAGGAAAGTGGCATTCAAGAAGGATATGGCGGAGGAGGAAGCCAGGTACCAGGCGGCCTGTGAAGCCTGTGATGCCGCCTGGAAAAAGGAGGCGGTGGAGCTTTGGGGGCGTGCGCGTCGTCCTATGGAGGAGGTGTACGAAGACGGGTACTTAGCAAGGAAGGTCAAAGGTGCTAGGAGCCTCATCGCTGCGTGGAGGTGGGCCGATAAGCTCTAGCGTGCCACCAACATGGAGCTCCGGTGGGCACCCAACGAGATGGCAAGATCGTTCCCGCTCGTCCGCCAGTAAGAGGTAGATCGGTACGTCAAGCATTGCGAGGCAGAGGAGGCGGAGTACTGCCTCCACGCTGGGAAGACACCGCACACCAGGGATCTGCTGGCGAGGGGCTGCCGGAATACTACCCCTAGGAGAGATTAATAGTTTTAGTATTGTTTGTTTTCAATTTTATGCATTTTACCTAGTAGTTAAGTATCATCACGTACATATGAAGATATTATATATATTCTATGATGAACTAATGAACAATTAATATATATATTATGAATTCCATTTTCTATCTGTTTTTGTATAATAATTTGTATCTAGCTGTTATCATCCACATATACAGAATGGAAAGCCTATACACACACACACACACATTGAAACGGAACATATTAGAACGGAAAACAGAGTACACACATAGAAACAGAGCAATAAACAGAGCAATATTATGATTGCTGTGAATACATAGCGATCCACGTAGAAATGACTCAACAAAATAAAGCGCGTCCATGAGACCATGACCAGTATCCCTTGCCTATGGTAGCTCTTGGCTCTGCCTGAACTCGTGCAGGCGTTCGTCCAAGCGGTCGATACGCTCGCGGTACATCTGGAGTGCGATCTCGAGCTCCAAGTTGGCTATTTCATCGGAGATCACCAGCTCGAGGGTGTGATGACCATGTTCCTCTACTGCGCCCAGGGGGACACCTGGGCCAAGGAGGCAATCGAGCCTAGCGACTAGAACATTGGCATCGATCGGGCCACAGACAAGACGAATGACGCGACCCATGTGAACGACGCAGCGGGCGTCCCGTGCAAGTAGGGCGCAACCGGCCTCTGGTGCAAGTACGACGTAGAGGGCCTCTGCCCACTCCTGGTGAGGAATGGGGGTACTGACGGGACGTGTACCGAGCTGCGACGCCCTGTCGACAGCAAACAAGAGCCGATGGATCTGTTCTTGCTGTGCGGCTCTCGTTCTACGGCACTCCAACGGTCTCGTCGTGCGGCTAGCTGCAACCTATCAGCGCGGATGCACCTAGCTTGCTCTACGGTGCACCATCGATCATGTTGTGCGGCAAGCTGCAGCCTCTCGGCGCTGACATGCCTATCTTGATCCACGGCGCTGAAGCGCCATGCGCCAAGGGTCTACTCAACCTTGGCGATGACACACATCACAGCATCATCCATCGTGTTGCCGGGGAGCACCTCGGCCTCGACGGGCCATGACGCCTTCTTGTTTTCCTTGTCGAGGAGGTTGATGGAAGATACGTCCATTTTGCATCATGCTTTTATATCGATATTTATTGCACTATGGGCTGTTATTTTACGTTATGTCACAATACTTATGGCTATTCTCCCTTATTTTACAAGGTTTACATGAAGGGGGAGAATGCCGGCAGCTGGAATTCTGGGCTGGAAAAGGAGCAAATATTGAAGGCCTATTCTGCGCAACTCCAAAAGTCCTGAAACTCCACGGAACACCTTAAAATAAATAAATAAAAATCATCGCCAAAGATGAAGGCCAAGGGGCCCACACCCTGCTCACGAGGGTGGGGGCGCCCCCCTGGGCGCGCCCCTGGTGGCTCTCCGACGCCCATCTTCTCCCATATGAAGTCTTTCGATGAGAAAAAAATAGAAGAGAACCTTTCGGGACGAGACTCCGGCGCCACGAGGCGGTACCTTGGCGGAACCAATCTAGGGCTCCGGCAGAGCTATTCTGCCGGGGACACTTCCCTCCGGGTGGGGGAAATCATCACCATCGTCATCACCAACGCTCCTCTCATCGGGAGAGTGCAATCTCCATCAACATCTTCACCAGCACCATCTCATCTCCAAACCCTAGTTCATCTCTTGTATCCAATTCTTGTCTCCAAGTCCGGGATTGGTGCTAGTAGGTTGCTAATAGTGTTGATTACTCCTTGTAGTTGATGCTAGTTGGTTTATTTGGTGGAAGATCATATGTTCAGATCCTATATGCACATTATTACCCCTCTGATTATGAACATGAATATGCTTTGTGAGTAGTTACGTTTGTTCCTGGGAACAAGGGAGAAGTCTTGCTATTAGTAGTCATGTGAATTTGGTATTCGTTTGATATTTTGATATGATGTATGTTGTCTAACCTCTAGTGGTGTTATGTGAACGTCGACTACATGACACTTCACCATTATTTGGGCCTAGAGGAAGGCATTGGGAAGTAATAAGTAGATGATGGGTTGCTAGAGTGACAGAAGCTTAAACCCTAGTTTATGCGTTGCTTCGTAAGGGGCTGATTTGGATCCATATGTTTCATGCTATGGTTAGGTTTACCTTAATACTTTTGTTGTAGTTGCGGATGCTTGCAATAGAGGTTAATCATAAGTGGGATGCTTGTCCAAGTAATGGCAGTACCCAAGCACCGGTCCACCCACATATCAAATTATCAAAGTACCGAACACGAATCATATGAGCGTGATGAAAACTAGCTTGACGATATTCCCATGTGTCCTCGGGAGCGCTTTTCCTATTATAAGAGTTTGTCCAGGCTTGTCCTTTGCTACAAAAAGGATTGGGCCACCTTGCTGCACTTTATTTACTTTTGTTACTTGTTACTCGTTACAATTTATCCTATCACAAAACTATCTGTTACCACTTATTTCAGTACTTGCAGAGAATACCTTGCTGAAAACCGCTTATCATTTCCTTCTGCTCCTCGTTGGGTTCGACACTGTTACTTATTGAAAGGACTACGATAGATCCCCTATACTTATGGGTCATCAAGACTCTTTTCTGGCACCATTGCCGGGGAGTGAAGCGCCTTTGGTAGGTGGAATTTGGTAAGGAAAAATTTATTTAGTGTGCTGAAATTTTCTGTCACTTGTTACCATGGAAAGTAATTGTTTGAGGGGCTTGTTTGGGGTATCTTCACCCCGTACGGTTGAGCCAAGAGTTGCTCCTCAACCTACTGAACCTACTAAATCTATTGAAAATGAAACTGCTTTTCAGATTCCTTCGGGTATGATGGAAAAACTGCTAGCTAACACTTTTGCAGGAGATGGAACAAAGCATCCTGATGAACATCTACGGTTTGTGGATGATATTTGTGGACTATTTAAGCTTGTAGGTATACCCGATGATGTTGTTAAGAGGAAGGCTTTCCCTTTATCTTTGGAGGGAGACGCATTGACATGGTATAGGCTATATGATGATATGAGATCATGGAACTATAAAAGATTGAAATTGGAATTTCATCAAAAGTATTACCCTATGCATCTTGTTCATCGTGATCGCAATTATATATATAATTTTTGGCCTCGCGAAGGAGAAAGCATCGCTCAAGCTTGGGGGAGGCTTAAATCAATGTTATATTCATGCCCCAATCATGAGCTCTCGAAATTGACAATTCTCCAGAATTTTTATGCTCAGCTTTTTGATAATAATCGCACCATGCTCGATACTTCTTGTGCTGGCTCTTTTATGATGAAGTCTATTGAATTTGGATGGAATTTATTGGATAGAATTAAACGCAACTCTGAAGATTGGGACCTCGAAGAAGGTAAGGAGTCAGGTATGACACCTAAGTTTGATTGTGTTAAATCTTTTATGGATACCGATATTTTCCGTAAGTTTAGCACTAAATATGGACTTGACTCTGAGATAGTAGCTTCTTTTTGTGAATCTTTTGCTACTTATGTTGATCTCCCCAAGGAGAAGTGGTTTAAATATCATCCTCCCATAGAAGTAAAAGTAGCTGCACCTATTAAAGTTGAAGAAAAGATAGTCACTTATAATGATCCTATTGTTCCTACTTCTTATGTTGAGAAACCCCCTTTCCTGTTAGAATGAAGGATCATGCTAAAGCTTCAACTGTTGTTCGTAAAAGCAATACTAGGACTTATACACCTCCTGAGCAAGTCAAAATAGAACCCAATATTGCTATTGTTAAAGATCTCTTGTCTGATAATATTGATGGGCATGTTATTCAATTCACCGGTGAAACTGCTAGAATTGCTAAACCCTGTGATAGAGATAAACATAGACCTGTGGTAGGCGTGCCTGTTATTTCTGTTAAAATAGGAGATCATTGTTATCATGGCCTATGTGATATGGGTGCTAGTGCTAGTGTTATACCCATTGGCTTATACAAAGAAATTATGCATGAGATTGCACCTGCCGAGTTAGAAGAAATTGATGTTACAATTAAACTTGCCAATAGAGATACCATATCTCCAATGGGAATTGTTAGAGATGTTGAAGTCTTGTGTGGGAAAACCAAATATCCCGCTGATTTTCTTGTTCTTGGTTCTCCACAAGATAGCTTTTGTCACATTATATTTGGTAGACCCTTCTTGCGTACTGTTAATGCTACGATAGATTGCGAAAAGAATGTTGTTACTGTTGGCTTGGATGATATGGTTTATGAGTTTAATTTCTCTAAATTTAGTAAACAACATCGTGAGGAAGAATTGCCTAGTATGGATGAAATTATTGGTCTTGCTTCTATTGCTGTACCTCCTAGTGATCCTTTAGAACACTATTTGCTAGACCATGAAAATGACATGTTCATGAATGAAAGAAGGGAAATAGATGAAGTATTCTTTAAACAGGAACCTATTCTGCAACACAATTTTCCTGTTGAAATCCTAGGGGATCCACCTCCACCCAAGGGTGATCCCATGTTTGAGCTTAAACCGTTGCCTGATAATCTTAAATATGCTTATCTTGATGAAAAGAAAATATATCCTGTCATTATTAGCGCTAACCTTTCAGAGCATGGAGAAGAAAGATTATTGAAAACTCTGAAGAAGCATCATGCCGCTCTTGGATATACTCTGGATGATCTTAAGGGCATCAGTCCCACTCTATGTCAACATAAAATAAATTTGGAAGCGGATGCCAAACCGGTTCGTGATCCTCAACGACGTTTGAATCCTAAAATGAAAGAAGTGGTAAGAAAAGAAATACTCAAGCTTCTGGAGGCAGGTATAATTTATCCCGTTGCTGATAGTCAGTGGGTAAGTCCTGTCCATTGTGTCCCTAAGAAGGGAGGCATTACCGTTGTTCCTAATGATAAAGATGAATTGATTCCGCAAAGAATTATCACAGGTTATAGGATGGTAATTGATTTCCGCAAATTAAATAAGGCTACTAAGAAATATCATTACCCCTTACCTTTTATAGATCAAATGCTAGAAAGATTATGCAAACATACACATTATTGCTTTCTAGATGGTTATTCTGGTTTTTCTCAAATACCTGTGTCGGCTAAGTATCAATCAAAGACTACTTTTACATGCCCTTTTGGTACTTTTGCTTATAGACGTATGCCTTTTGGTTTATGTAATGCACCTGCTACCTTTCAAAGATGCATGATGGCTATATTCTCTGACTTTTGTGAGAAAATTTGTGAGGTCTTCATGGATGACTTTTTCCGTCTATGGTTCCTCTTTTGATGATTGCTTGAGCAATCTTGCTTGAGTTTTGCAGATATGTGAAGAAACTAATCTTGTCTTGAATTGGGAAAAGTGCCACTTTATAGTGAATGAAGGTATTGTCTTGGGGCACAAAGTTTCTGAAAGAGGTATTGAAGTTGATAAATCCAAGGTTGATGCTATTGAAAAGATGCCATGTCCCAAGGACATCAAAGGTATAAGAAGTTTCCTTGGTCACGCCGGATTTTATAGGAGGTTCATTAAGGACTTCTCAAAAATCACTCGGCCTCTGACTAATTTATTACAAAAAGATGTACCATTTGTCTTTGATGACGATTGTGTAGAAGCATTTGAAATACTTAAGAAAGCATTAGTCTCTGCACCTGTTGTTCAGCCACCTGATTGGAATTTATCCTTTGAAATTATGTGTGATGCTAGTGATTATGCTTTAGGTGCTGTTCTAGGGCAAAGAGTTGATAAGAAGTTGAATGTTATCCATTATGCTAGTAAGACTCTAGACAATGCTCAAAGAAATTATGCTACTACCGAAAAGGAACTTTTAGCAGTTGTATTTGCTTGTGATAAATTTAGACCCTATATTGTTGATTCTAGAGTAACTATTCACATAGATCATGCTGCTATTAAATATCTTATGGAAAAGAAAGATGCAAAACCTAGACTCATTAGATGGGTTCTCTTGCTTCAAGAATTTGATTTGCATATTGTTGATAGAAAAGGAGCTGAGAACCCCGTTGCAGACAACTTGTCTAGGCTAGAGAATATTCTTGATGACCCACTACCTATTGATGATAGCTTTCCTGATGAGCAATTAAATGTCATAAGTACTTCTCGTATCACTCCATGGTATGCTGATTATGCTAATTATATTGTTGCTAAATTTATACCACCTAGCTTCACATACCAACAAAAGAAAAAGTTTTTCTATGACTTGCGACATTACTTTTGGGATGACCCACATCTTTATAAAGAAGGAGTAGATAGTGTTATTAGACGTTGTGTACCTGAGCATGAACAGGAACAGATCCTACGCAAGTGTCACTCCGAAGCTTACGGAGGACACCACGCTAGAGATAGAACTGCACATAAGGTATTGCAATCCGGTTTTTATTGGCCTACTCTCTTCAAGGATGCCCGTAAGTTTGTTTTGTCTTGCGATGAATGTCAAAGAATAGGTACCATTAGTAGACGTCAAGAAATGCCTATGAATTATTCTCTTGTTATTGAACCGTTTGATGTTTGGGGCTTTGATTATATGGGACCTTTTCCTGCTTCTAATGGATACACTCATATTTTAGTTGCTGTTGATTATGTTACTAAGTGGGTAGAAGCTATTCCAACTAGTAGTGCTGATCATAACACTTCTATTAAAATGCTTAAGGAAGTTATTTTTCCGAGGTTTGGAGTCCCTAGATACTTAATGAATGATGGTGGTTCACACTTTATTCATGGTGCTTTCCGTAAGATGCTTGCTAAATACAAAGTTAATCATAGAATTGCATCTCCATATCACCCGCAGTCTAGTGGTCAGGTAGAATTGAGCAATAGAGAGCTCAAATTAATCTTGCAAAAGACTGTCAATAGGTCTAGAAAGAATTGGTCCAAGAAACTGAATGACGCATTATGGGCCTATAGAACTGCATATAAGAATCCTATGGGTATGTCTCCGTATAAAATGATTTATGGAAAAGCTTGTCACTTACCTCTCGAATTAGAACATAAGGCATATTGGGCTATTAAAGAGCTCAACTATGATTTCAAACTTGCCGGTGAGAAGAGGTTATTTGATATTAGCTCACTTGATGAATGGAGAACCCAAGCTTATGAAAATGCCAAGTTGTTTAAAGAGAAAGTTAAAAGATGGCATGACAAAAGGATACAAAAGCGTGATTTTAATTTAGGTGATTATGTATTGCTATACAACTCTCGTTTAAGATTTTTTGCAGGAAAACTTCTCTCTAAATGGGAAGGTCCTTACGTTATTGAGGAGGTCTATCGTTCCGGTGCCATAAAAATCAACAACTTCACAGGCACAAATCTGAAGGTGGTAAACGGTCAAAGGATCAAACACTATATTTCAGGTAATCCCATAAATGTTGAAACTAATATTATTGAAACCGTAACCCCGGAGGAATACATAAGGGACACTTTCCAGAACGTTCCAGACTCCGAAAAGGAATAGGTATCTGGTACGGTAAGTAAACCGACTCCAAAACAATTTTTAAGGCAATATTTCTCCGTTTTGGAATATTTAGAAAAATAGAAAAATAAGTAGCAGTCCGGGGAGGACACGAGGCCTCCACGAGGGTGGAGGGCGCGCCCTACCCCCCTGGGCGCCCCCCCTACCTCGTGAGCACCTCATGTGCCCTCCGGACTCCGTTTCCTTGCATGATACATATTTTGGTCGGTAAAAATTCATTATATATACTCCCGAAGGTTTTGACTCTCGTATCACGCAAATACCCTCTGTTTTTGTTTTGAGCTGTTGTTGCTGCAGATAAGAGCAAGATGTCTTCTCAAGAGTCAGTCAAGGAGAGCCAGGTATCTAACCCGGCACCGGAACCAAGGTCAAACAACGAGCTGACCACTTTGGGCCGGCAACGGAGGAAGAGATGGAGGCTGACCTGATGAGAGTAGATGCCATGGAAGATCAAGAAGTCACCTCTCGCTTCCGAGCTGGGTTTACGATGGGGGAACTACAGAGCTCAGCTATTCCAAACTCGGTTATCCCTTCCAATGTTAAATTTCTTTCCTATGAAAATATGAGGAGAAGTATCTCTGGTTCTCCCGCAGCTACGCAACACCCTTGGGTGCAAGGAGCTTTAGCCGTTACAGGAAAGCTTCACAAGGAAATAATGGACCTCAAGCAGCAGGTCAATAAGCTCGAGGAGGAGAACCGTATTCTGAGGGGGATCATCGCTAAGAATATTACGCCAACAACAAAGAAGGAGAAATAATCACCTGGGTATGGGCACTCCCCTTGGTAACTGCCAAGCTTGGGGGAGGTGCCCTCGTATCGTATCACCATCACAACTCCTATCTTTACCGTTTTTCCTTAGTTCGAGCCTATTAGTAGTATCTTGATTTAGTAGAATAAAATCATGGCATGATCTAGTTTTGAGTTTTGCTTTATGATCCTTCTTTGTAATCGAGTCTGTGAGCTATATAATAAAGATTAGTGTTGAGTCAAGGGCTTGAGTATTTTTCCATGATCTTGGGTGATTAGAAGAAAAAGAATAAAAATAATCAAAGAGTTCGTATTGATCTTAGTGAAAGTAATGGCTTCACATAGAAAAAGTATGATGATTAAAAGTTGTTGGGAGTTGGCAAATATAGCTTTGGTCATTGTTGCAATTAATAGGAAGTAATGAGGAAAGAGAGGTTTCACATATAGATATATTATCATTGACATCTTTTATGATTGGGAGCACTCATTAAAATATGACATGCTAAAGAGTCGAGGTTGGACAAGGAAGACAACATAATGAGTTATGTTTTCTTACATCTGAGATAAAGTATGTTGTCATGGTTCCTCTACCGTGTTGAGTTTTCCTTTCCCCCTCATGCTAGCCAATTCTCAGCACTAAGTAGAAATACTACTTGTGCTTCCAAATACCCTTAAACCAGTTTTGCCATGAGAGTCCACTATATCTACCTATGGATTGCTTAAGATCCTTCAAGTAAGTTGTCATCGGTGCAAGCAATAAAAATTGCTCTCTAAATATGCATGACTTATTAGTGCAGAGAAATGAGCTTTGTACGAACTTGTTGTGGACGCAATAAAAGCGACGGACTGCATAATAAAGGTTCACATGCAAGGGGCAATATAATGTGACGTTCTTTTGCATTAAGATTTTGTGCATCAACCCTAAACGTGCATGACAACCTCTGCTTTCCTCTGCGAAGGGCCTATCTTTTATTATTATCCTCTACCTTATGCAAGAGTCACGGTGATCTTCACCCTTCCTTTTCCATTTTATCCTTTGGCAAGCTCATCATGTTGGAAAGAACATGATATATATATCTAATTGGATGTGGGGGAGCATGAATTATTATTGTTGACATTACCCTTGAGGTAAAGGTTGTGGGGAAAAACTATAAGCCCCGATCTTTCTCTGTGTCCGATTAAAACTCCGTAACCACAAGTATCGCGTGAGTGTTAGCAATTATGAAGGACTAAGTGATAGTTGAGTATGTGGACTTTCTTTTAAGCTCTGACATAGACTCTTCCCGATGTTATGATACATTGCAATTGTTTCAATGACTGAGGGTATAATTTGTTGGTGCTCAATAAGGTTTCTGATTCATATTTTGGCTTTGTGAAAAGATCATCACTTGAACATAAGTAATCATATGACAAAATATATATATGTTGCTTTTATGAAATAATCATGATGCCTTGATGTCCGTATTTTATTTTTATCGACGCCTCTACTTCTAAACATGAGGACATATTTATTGTTATCGGCTTTTCGCTTGAGGACAAGCGAGGTCTAAGCTTGGGGGAGTTGATACGTCCATTTTGCATCATGCTTTTATATCGATATTTATTGCATTACGGGTTGTTATTTTACGTTATGTCACAATACTTATGGCTATTCTCTCTTATTTTACAAGGTTTACATGAAGGAGGAGAATGCCGGCAGCTGGAATTCTGGGCTGGAAAAGGAGCAAATATTGAAGGCCTATTCTGCACAACTCCAAAAGTCCTGAAACTCCACGGAACACCTTAAAATAAATAAAGAAAAATCATCGCCAAAGATGAAGGCCAGAGGGCCCACACCCTGCTCACGAGGGTGGGGGGCGCGCCCAGGGCCTCGTGGGCCCCTTGGTGGCTCTCCGACGCCCATCTTCTCCCATATGAAGTCTTTCGATGAGAAAAAAAATAGAAGAGAACCTTTCGGGACGAGACTCCGCCGCCACGAGGCGGAACCTTGGCGGAACCAATCTAGGGCTCTGGCAGAGCTGTTCTGCCGCGAACACTTCCCTCCGAGAGGGGGAAATCATCACCATCGTCATCACCAACGCTCCTCTCATCGGGAGAGGGCAATGTCCATCAACATCTTCAGCAGCACCATCTCATCTCCAAATCCTAGTTCATCTCTTGTATCCAATTCTTGTCTCCAAGTCCGGGATTGGTGCTAGTAGGTTGCTAGTAGTGTTGATTACTCCTTGTAGTTGATGCTAGTTGGTTTATTTGGTGGAAGATCATATGTTCAGATCCTATATGCACATTATTACCCCTCTGATTATGAACATGAATATGCTTTGTGAGTAGTTACGTTTGTTCCTGAGGACAAGGGAGAAGTCTTGCTATTAGTAGTCATGTGAATTTGGTATTCGTTTGATATTTTGATAAGATGTATATTGTCTAACCTCTAGTGGTGTTATGTGAACGTCGACTACATAACACTTCACCATTATTTGGGCCTAGAGGAAGGCATTGGGAAGTAATAAGTAGATGATGGGTTGCCAGAGTGACATAAGCTTAAACCCTAGTTTATGCGTTGCTTCGTAAGGGGCTGATTTGGATCCATATGTTTCATGCTATGGTTAGGTTTACCTTAATACTTTTGTTGTAGTTGCGGATGCTTGCAATAGAGGTTAATCATAAGTGGGATGCTTGTCCAAGTAAGGGCAGTACCCAAGCACCGGTCCACCCACATATCAAATTATCAAAGTACCGAACGCGAATCATATGAGCGTGATGAAAACTAGCTTGACGATATTCCCATGTGTCCTCGGGAGCGCTTTTCCTATTATAAGAGTTTGTCCAGGCTTGTCCTTTGCTACAAAAAGGATTGGGCCACCTTGCTGCACTTTATTTACTTTTGTTACTTGTTACTCGTTACAATTTATCCAATCACAAAACTATCTGTTACCACTTATTTCAGTACTTGCAGAGAATACCTTGCTGAAACCATCTTATCATTTCCTTCTGCTCCTCGTTGGGTTTGACACTCTTACTTATCGAAAGGACTACGATAGATCCCCTATACTTGTGGGTCATCAATGGCAGAGGCGACGCTTTGGTGGGTTGCCATGCTTGGAAAAGGTGGATGTGCTACAGGCAGGGCTTGTTGCCTCCGTGCGTTGTACGCCGCCTAGGTTTATGCGCAATATCGCTGGGTGGCGGGAAACCTGTGAGGAAATGGCGGGAAACGGTGGCGTGTTCGTATAACGCCATCAATTAATGGAAACTTAGCATAGAAGGAACATCGAGCTAGCACAAGAAGTGATGATGATCAGATGATTGTTTATCCTAGTTAATTATGCATGTAATAGTTTACGTTTTTTTGACTAGGTGTAATAGTTTACTTTGGTGTGTGGAAATGTCATGTGTGTACTTGCCACCTATGTAATTGGATGTTTGCTGCGTATTACACACATCTTGTTTATGTGAAACGTTTCTATTCTCTTGGCTCAACACAAATAGTTTATCGCAATGAACTGTATGCCGTATATCGCAAACACCATCATCTGGCTGACCGTTCTTTTATGTTGCCTAATCACGAATAGTTCATCTGAGTGAACTGTATGCCGTATATCACACACACCTTCATTTGGCTGCCTGTTTCTGTTGTTCCGCCTCATCACAAACAGTTCATCTGAGTGAAATCTATGCCGTATATCGCAAACGCCTTCATCTGGCTGCCCATTTCTTTTGTTCTGCCTCATTGCAAACAGTTAACTAAACTAAACCATATGCCCTGCATCACACACGAAACTAAAATCTGAACTGTGTTTGATATATCCTTCATCTCAAATGTTATGGATCTTTTTTGACGTTTTTACATCACTGTTTGTGATTAATGCATCACACACAGTTTCATCAAAGGGTTTCTGATCGTAGTGTCGCATTAGCAGCATCCTGCAGTAGTGGGTAGTAGATTTGATTGAACCTGTTCTTAATACTTGGGATGAAGATCTACTTAGACAAACCCTATGGCCTATCAATGTTAGACAAGTACTCTAGAACCTACCCCGCAACATGATATGCCAGATTTCATAGCTTGAAATTTCACACAAAATGGTATGTTTTGGTCCGATTTGCTTATTTTGTGGAATGGGACCATCAATATGGAAACAAGGTACGACATACCAATGGTATGGGACATACCACAATTAATCCTATTTGGTGTAGGATTTGGAAACTTTCTTTCTCGGCAAAGGTTAAAATATTTATTTGGCATACCTACATGGCACTCTTCCGTGCCATGTTGCGCTAGCTAATAGACATGTGGGAGTTTCTCCCAATTGCCCTGTCTACTCATATGGATTAGAACACACAAAGCAAACAGAGCAAAAGAAGTGTGGAGAAGGCTGGGGATGGATGATATTATCGACAAAGCTTGTGAAGTAGATCATGTAGGTGAGGCAGTTTTGGAATATTTTCTATCAATGCCAAATTAGGAGTTGTGTATTATGTCTAACCAGAATGTCAAAATGTTTGCCATATCAACCTGTTACTTGTGGTGGGAAAGACATAAATTGGTTCACAAGGAGACAACTCAAAAAGCACACCAAATTTCCATGTGGATACGGGCTCTTACGACCAATTTTGTTACTGCTTCCTCGCTAAAGGTTTCCATGAAAAGAGGAGGATGGTCTTTCCCTTCACTGGGATTCGTTAAACTTAACATCGACACTTCTTTTGACCATGACTTACTCCGGGTACAATGGGGGCAGTCTTAAGAGATGACAAAGGTAAATTTATTGTTGGGGAAATGGTAAGATTGACTGGTGCACAGATGTATTGATGGCTAAAGCTCTGGCCCTAAAATTTGGTCTATCGCTGGTGCAAAGGATGAGATGCACTGAGGCCACCATCAGCGAGGGTGAGAAGGAGGTAAGCGAACATACATATGGGATGCCATGTGTTGAAATAAAAGATGTGGACCCATTGAGATCTTGAGTCATGATTGTTTGGTTAGGGAAGTGTGGTATTTTTTTCTTCGTTGCAATCGCACATTCTCTTTTGGTAGTGTTCTCTAATGATGTTTTAAATCACAATTGTTAATCCCTCAAGATCTCACGCTGATGATTCTGCCATTGAGGTATATCTTAACTTCACTTAATCCACTGCTCGTGAAAACTTCCATTGCTTCCTCAATCCTTATGCTTTCTGCTTAGGTGTCCCTTTTGGTTGGTTTTAGACTGGTCTCCCGGAGAAGTAGGCGATGGTAGAAAGCTCTTTTATTATTCCTGTTGAAGGAGGCAGTGGTCCAATTAGCTATTGAAGTCAGTGGATTCTGCCCAGAGTAATCTCTAAAATACCAGATGTCCCATTGATCCGGCTGAATTAGGTAGGCGATTGGTACCCTACCCTCTGACACTAACTGGTTCAACCATACATCAATTTGCATCCCTGAGATAGATCTAGTTATATTTTATCTTAACGATTTAGTTCTCAAGATCGTTTTCCTAATCCTGCCCTTGTAAAAGATCTTTAAATCCCAAATAAAAAATATCTGGAATAGTGCTCTCATAGATACAGTCTTTGAACAACCTGCTGCCAACATCATAAAACAGACTCCCATTATCCAATGTGAAGATGATAATATCCTCTGCTGGGATCTAACTCCAACAGGTAAATGCAATTCAAAATCAGCATATAGACTTTGCCTTCGGGTTATGCACGAACAAGGCAAACCTAGACCAAGACAGGTACCCTCACATATCAAGGTGATTCTCCAAGAGATTTGAAAAAACAAGCACATGCCTCATAGATTTCAAACTGTTGGATGGTGAATTATTAGACGGGTAGTCCCGACAGGTAAAAGAGCTGATAGATTTTGTAAACACATAAATGAATATTGCTCCAGGTGCAATGAAGAGGAAGAAGATGATTCACATTTATTTTTCTATTGCACCTTTGCTCGAGCTTCTTGGTTTGCTCAGCCTTGGTGTATCAGAATAGATGTATTGCTCCAAAGTTGAAGCCACCAAACTCTTCTTTCCATAAACCACCCTCATGCTCCACTAGAGAGCATTCTGACTTTCATGTGGTGTTTATGGAAATCTAGAAAGATAACAGGTTTGATTGGAAGGCAGGTACACCTGGAAAAGTTCATCACACGACACAAGCAATTGCAACAAACCAAGAACTAGGGAATTACTTATAGCAGGACCAACGCAAAAAACAAATTACATAGTTTGGACAAAGAGCTCATATACTCAAGAGGGAGATTCAGTCAAGACAGATCTCTTCATCCCTGGAGTCAAAATCTTCTCTAATGCATCCTGGAAAAATGCCAAAATTCCAGGTCATGTTGCAGGAACTACAACTACATGAATTGGCATTTTAATGCTGATATTGGAATGAAATCATTGCACCGAGGTTCAAATTCAAGCTTCTGCTCCCACGACTTCTATTGCTTTGCAGGCTAAAGCAGTAGCATTTCTCTTGGCAGCAACAACAACTCAATACTTATGATGTAGGGTGGAAACCCTAGGGCCGATCTTTCACGCTTGGAGCAGATCCTAGGAAGAACATGAGGGGAAAACACGAGGAGAAACACGAGAGAAATCACTCAAACCAACAAGATTCGATTACACATGTGCTAGATCCTCGAAACACAAAGAGATACACGGCACAAATCCAACAAAGGACGATACAAGTGGTGGTAGTTCTTCTCCGTGAGGAGGTCTTGAGGGGTCTTCCCATGATGGGGTCTTGAATCCACTTGGGGGATCTTCTCTGTAGAGCACGTGAACTCCAATGGAGAAGGGTATCAAGTGGATGAGGAAAGCTCTATCTCTCAAATGAGCTAATCCTTTGCTAACCCTAGAAAGAGGGAGGAGAAGGAGTATTTATAGTCTAGTGGACAAAGGGGTACATGGGCTTCGGCCCAACACGCTATCAACACACAGGGACCGGACGTCCGACAGTCACCGATCGTCCGATGGCTCGTGAGGGTCTGGACGTCCGGTAGTTGTCGGAAGTCCGATGTTTTGGCTCTGGTCAGAATTTGTGGGATGTTCGGTCAGGGTCGGACCTCCGGTCCGTTAGTTGTCCGGAGGCTTCCATACTTCCGATGTTTGGCTCGGTGATTGTGGTGTCGCTCGTCCGGTGGGGCTCGGTCGTCCAGGCGCTGGGAGGTGCCGGACGTCCGATCGTCTGAATTGTCGGGCTGGCTAATGCTCCAGGCGCTGGACGTCCGACAAGTCTCTTTCGTCCGGTGGCTAGAGATATCGAGGCTGCTTCTCTTCTCGCTCCTTGTACTTGGTGTCCTTGCCACATTGTTTGTTGGGTGTAGCTGTTCCGTGGCCTTCCTCCAAGTACCTGATCATGCATAGGGTGTCCGCTTGAGGTAGTAGCCATGTCTCATATGTAGAAAGGTTAGTTTGGAGAGGAGTGAGTTCACCTTATCTTCAATAGCCTTTTCTCGAGCTCTTGTCATTGGTCCAAGTGGTGTCGTGGGAGATGTAGGTAGGTCCATGTGGATGACCTTGGGATGCTCCGCATCAATTTACAAGTCCAGCATAGCAAAAAGAGAACTTGTTTCAGATAAAGTGCACTGGGAGATCAGGAAAGCTTTAGAAGATTATATCCTTGCTACCAAGGGCATCCATACTAAGGTGTTTCATATCTCTAGGGATCTCAACAACATTGCTCACAGTGTATCACATCTGGTTCTTAATCATTCTATGGAACATGTCTTTAGCTGTATCAACTCAGCTCATAGAAATAGGGAGTGCCTTGTAATTTATTCTCTTAAACATTTTGATCTTCAGGGATTTGTACTCCATGCTGTAAACTATATTTAGCTGAATATATGGGCCTTTGGCACGTTTCCTTGTTAAGAAAAGTGGTGGCATGGAGGGCAATGTCGCCACAGTGGGGATTGGGGTTGATGTAGTAGGGTAGATGACATAGAAGGAGGAGTTCACCTAGTTGGTATGATGATGTGGAGCATCCCACGTACATCCATGGTAAGTGCCCAATCATCAAGAGACACGTGCATTTAGATGTGGAGTTTCTACACCCATGCTCAAATGCTCCTGGGTGAACAGTAAATTCAAATAAATATGAAATACATTAAAAATTCTAAATTTTTGTGGATGTAACATTTAAGAAATATTTGGAGTGCATGCCAAAATTCATCATGAAATCACATTAGTGGAAGGTGTGGTAAAAGAAAACAAAATCGATGCTCCAAAAATGTTACTTTCAAATGCATTTTGGAGCTCTAATTTTTTTGCCATGACTTCCAGCAATGCGATTTCGTGATGAACATTTTTTAATGTACAACACAAAAAAACAGAATTTTTTGAATTTTTTACTGTTCCACGAGGAGCGTTTGAGCCTAGGTGTAGAAAGGTACTTTCGGCATCATACACAATATTCATATAAAGTTGAATCTTCTTTACGTGTATCAACTTGGTTCCTTCGAGGATGGTATACTACTTAATAATATTCCTTTGTACATGTATAGGTTTGAGCTAAGCCTCACACAAGTTGAGGAGTGTAAGCACAAGAGTACATCCAGAAAGAAGAATTTTGGTAAATCACTTAGGGTTAGTAGGGCCTTCAACATCGTTGATGGATAATCTTCAGTTAGCCGTTGTGGCACAATCAGGTTAGGCTAATGAAGATTAGCTCCAGCCTGTGACATGAGGGGCCCATCATTGTTAATGGTGTGATAAGGATTAGTTTGAGGGGTTTCTATTTTTGTGCCCCTCCTTCCTTATTTGTGCTTAGTTTTACCCCACCAATCTAACTTGCTCACTTTTGCCCTCCTCCACTCACCTACGCCTCAGAATAGGCCAAAAGGTGCCTTGCCGTCCGGTCAAAGGCTTTGACCGTCGCTACGCCGGTGCTGACGCGTGGGTCCCATTCATTCACATGGGGCCGACATATAAGTCCACATGAATTCGCGTGGGGCGGACATGTAAGGTCGCATGCATTCGCGTGGGGCCGACATGTAAGGCCGGATGCATTCGGATGGGACCCAAATTTTGGTCGTATGTGTTAGTGATTTCGCTGATTCTCCACAGTTTGCGACTGATGCGTGGGACCCATCGGAATGCAAAACTGAATTAGCGTCGCCTATTGTTTCCACAGAAGCTACTGCTCATGTTTTCACACACAGTGAGTCATGCCTCCATGCTGATTAATGGTAGCTTAACACCGCAACCCACCCCTTCCCGTGCCATATATGCAGCCCCCGTCCCATTTCGCTGCTTGATACGTCTCCAACGTATCTATAATTTTCGATTGTGCCATGCTATTATATAATCAGTTTTGCATGTTTTATATTCATTATTATGCTATTTTATATTATTTTTGGGACTAACCTATTAACCTAGAGCCCAGTTCCTGTTTTCCCCTGTTTTAGAGTTTCACAAAAAAGGAATACAAAATGGAGTCCAAACGGAATTAAACTTTTGTGATGATCTTTCCTGGACTAGAAGCAAAACAAGAGACTTGGAGATGAAGTCGGAGGAGCCACGAGGCGGCCACAAGGGTGTAGGGCGTGCCCTGGGTGTAGTTCCCTGTCTTGTGGGCCCCTCGTGGGTCTCCTGACCTAATTCTTTCGCCTATATATTCCCATATATCCCCAAACCAATAGGGCATCCATGAAAACACTTTTCCACCGCCGCAACCTTCTGTACCCATGAGATCCCATCTATGGGCCTTTTCCGGCGTCCTACCGGAGGGGGATTTGATCACAGAGGGCTTCTACATCAACACCATTGCCCTTCCGATGAAGCACAAGTATTTTACCTCAGACCTACGGGTCCATAGCTAGTAGCTAGATAGCTTCTTCTTCTCTCTCTTTGATTCTCAATACCATGTTCTCCTCGATGTTCTTGGAGATCTATTCGATGTAATAACTTTTTGCGGTGTGTTTGCTGAGATCCGATGTAACATCCCAATTTTCAGTTTGGATGTTATACATAGATCATCATATGCATATCATATTTATTTTGCATTTTGGTTGTGATCTTGGAAATCCTTAGCAACTCAAGGACTTAAGGAGAGAGTTGGAGGTTTCACAAAATTCATATTTGAAATTGTTTCAAATTTGAAAAGAGGATAAATTTGATTTTATTATTTTCTCTCCAATTATTTCCAGTAATAAAAAAAACGAGAAATATGACTTCTTCAACCTAAGAGAAATATTGGAGAAGAAATTTTAAAATCAAAATTTTTATTTTATTTGCTATTTTATTTGAATTAGAGAAAACTTGCGTTTTTGAAAATTGCATCTAAGTCCAGAAAAATGTTCATCTTGTCCTAAATATTAGGTTTGGACGGTGAAAATTGTTTCGCAAATTTTAGATTTTTTTATATAGGATTTTTCTTTCGCGGAGAAATTATTTAAAGAAAAAGTCTTCCGGACCGAACTAGGCCGAAGCCCAGCCGGCCCGCGCCGCCGCAACCACCTTCACCGCCGTGTGCGAGACGGACTCCGCCGGAGTCCTGAGCCGCCCAGCCCTGGTGACCCCTTCTCCAAGTCGGAGAGCCCGGGAGGCCTCCTTATAAGCCGACCCCCAGCCCACCTCTTCCCCTCGTCGCCAACCCCGCCGCCGCCGCCCGAGTTGCTGCCGCCGCCGTAGCACGCCGCCACCTACATCGCATGCTGCCGTGCCGCTGCTGCTGTTAGACGCCGCCAACGCCCCGTGCCGCGCCGCTGCCACCCGTGCCGCTTCGCTGCCACCCGCAATGCCCGGAGCCTCCACCGCCTTGCCTGATGTCGCCGCTTCGCTGTCGCATCCGTCAGATCCGCCGCCGCCGCCGCCGTTTTTTTCAAGAACCGGTAAAACCACCAAAACCCAACCTATTGTTTTTAGGTTTTCTCAGTTTATTTTTTTAGACCGGTTTAGTTATTTAGAGAACGTTTGTTCATTTAGATCATTTAAAAAACAAATTTCGTTCGTTTAGTTCTGTTAACGAACGTTCGCGCGGTAGATTTTCCTTTTTAGTTTTAGTTTCGGCCAGGGACCTATCCACGAATAAGTTTTATCACGATTTAGCCCTTGATCTTAAAACTAGTGTAACTTTTTGCTCGTTTGTCCAAATTAGAAGAAACCAGCGCCTAATTCTTCGTAACAATCTCTTCTTTCTAGTTAACAAACTTGAACTTGATTTTGACACTTTAAAATTTGACTTTAGTTCAGATTAGTAAACGATCTTCTTTCGTTCGTATATCGAGTTCTGTTTCTCCATTTGAGTTGTTTCTTTTTGTAAATCGTAGCTAATCACTTGTACCTATTGTTAAGATCTAATCCACATCATAATAATGCTGTTAGGTTTTGTTTTCTGTTTAGTTTAGCTGTTTTCTTGTTTCATGTTTGGTTTGGATCTTTTCTCTTTTCTCGTTGCCTTTGTTTGAGTGATTGTTTATGTATGTTACTCTTTGTCTATGCTAGATTACCCGGAGTGCAAAGCTGGTTACTATGAATCTCTAGAGTTTGCAGTTTGTCAGCAAGGCAAGTTACACTTTGATCATACTCTTCTATACCCAGTTTTTACTATGCATTAGTATTGCCCCTCAAATATTTGCATGAGTTGGATTGGGAACATGTGGTTTGGTTGTAGTACTTGAGGTAGGAACCTAATACCTTTTGATCACCCCGGGAATATACGTTATGCTTCATTATTGCTTAGCCATGCTCGTAGAAGGGGATTGGATTGTGATTCACATGGAAGTTATGAGAGTTATTAATCTTGGATAACATTAAGGTGGCAACTTTAATACACATATGGGTGGATTGGTTGGGGTACTTGGGGAACCCACTGTTGTTCATTAAGGGAAATCCCAGGGTATATGTGTGATTTTTTCCTTGGTTCGCCACCCAGGCTCAAAGGGATGATATGATATTTCATGACTAGAAACTTTTGTGTGCAGCCACAAGCCATTATGGGCTCTGGCATAGTTGAGTAAGTAGTATGAGCTCTCGAAAAGGTGGACTAGCAGATGTAGAGGGAAAGTAGGTGTACCGGTCTGCCCGGAGTAGAGAGTTAATGCTTCAGAAAGACTATGTCTCGATCTTCCGATCATGGATGCGGTCGAGTCTTGTGGGGAAAAGTGCGCAACCTCTGTAGAGTGTATAAACTAACCATGGTTAGCCGTGTCCCCGGCTATGGAAATCTTGAGTATCTGGAATTGGATATTATTGTTGATCTCATCACTCTTTAATTAATTGAATTGGGTTTAATGATGATACATGTTTAATTGGGATTTGAGTTGGGGGAACCTTCTCATATATTGGAACAACTTGGGAGTAGTTGAATAAATTTATTCCTTTGTTGTAGGGAAAAACTAGCTTTATGCAAAATCTTAAACTTAGAGCCTCCACTAGCCAAATATTGCATGTAGATATAGTTCTTGCATTCATTGCTTTATAGTGTAACTCTGCCAGCATATTCAATGTGCTGACCTACACGGCTGCAACGTGTCATGTTGCAGACTACTCAGACGACGAATAAGGTGCGATAGGTCATTGTTTTGCACTCAGCTATGCCGTTGGAGTTGATGGACTCATTTACCTTTGAAGCTTCCACAGTTATTTAGTTTAGATGGCCTTCAGCCATGATATTTCTGTAATCATACTCTTTATGAGGACTCGATGTAATAAGTGTGTGATTGAACTCTGTTATGATTCCTCGAGTACTGTGTGTGTCAGCCCGATCCAGGGATGACACTCAAAAACAGAGACTTTGGTCCATTGCGATCGTGGTCGTTACAAGATGGTATCAGAGCACACGCTGACTGTAGGATGTGACCACTAGAATAAGGCACATTATTTCTCTTCTCTGCTCATTTCTAATTCTCTTCTATTTCTACTATATAGATGGGGGACCCCCGGAACAAGTTCACTCAACCGGATGACGACATCCCTTTCGGACGACACTTGAAGGAAGTCACTAAATACTTGAACATCGGACTACCAAGCTTCACTGAGACTTTCTCTACAACTTTACGGGAAGAGGAGCACTGGAAGATCAAAGTCTAGGTACCTGGGAGGACGTTTGCACCAACAACGGAGCCCATTGACTTCTACCTAGATGCACCAAGCTGGAGTTTGGGAAAGAGCATGGCATCCCACATCACTTTTGGACGCATATGTGTGGTGTATCATAAGGAGCTGGTAAACACCATACATCAAATATGTGATCGCTAAGATGAATAATGGGAGATGATTCGTACCAGGAAGGATGGATCAATTGCAGCTTACGTTCAGGAGATGGGTGATCACATTCGCTGACAAGAGAATCAACTGTGCTTCAACATGAAGAAGATCAAGAAGCTGATGAAAAAGAATAACGAGCTAGAAGAGGAACTCAAGTTTATACGCGATGGATATGAGGAAGAAATTGCCGTACTACTGGAGAAGCATGAAGATTTGAAGAGGAAGCTAGGACTACCCGTGGAGAACCATAAGCGAGAACCTGCAAAGGATATCCTCTCGAAGGACTACATCATCTTGGATGGCACCAACACAGACAGTGATGCCAATGACGATAGTGATGATGACTACGTTGACGAAGCTGGAGCCGATATCATGGAGTGTTCCTCTGATCAAAATTTCTATTCGTCCACCATGTTACTAGTAGTATTCTTCCAAGTAGTTAGCATCGATCGAGTTTGTAATCATAGTTTAGATCATTGTGTGAACCTTGTGTGCTATTGAATGAAGTGAGTTGATTGTGTTTGTCTCATGAGCATATGGGTAGTGAATCTCTCTTAGACCTTATTCTATTTTGTTTTCTCACCCCTTGTAACCCATTAGATGCCTCCGAGACGTGAAAATGGATTCGTGTTCCCACCGGAGCTCACTCAGTTGATCCAGCAGCAGAATGCCCTGATGTAGATGTTAGTTCAGAACTAGAACCAAGGCAACAACAACAACAACAACCCACCACCACCACCCCTCTTGACAACCTAGCCCATTTTCTGAGGTTGAATCCGCCGGTGTTCTCTAGTAGCACTGAGCCGATTGTTGCAGATGATTGGCTTTGCAAGATTGGAAGAGAGCTGACCGCTGCAGGTTGCACTAATGCGGAGAGAGTGTGCTTTGCTGCACATCAGCTTGATGGACCCGCAACATCTTGGTGGGAGAATTTCGCCGCCACTTATCCCATTGATATAGTTACATGGGATCAGTTTCAGCAGGCTTTCCGCACCGCCCATGTTTCAGCAGGAGCTATGAGCATGAAGAAGCGTGAGTTTCGCAACTTGTGCCAAGGAGGTCGTACGGTGGGACAATATGTGGATGAGTTTAGCAAGTTAGAACGCTATGCCCCAGATTACGTAGCCACGGATGCCACAAAGCAGGAGAAGTTTCTTGAGGGACTCAATGATGATCTGAGTATGCAGTTGATGGTGGAAACATTCAACAACTACCAGGAGTTAGTAGACAGGGCCCTCATGATAGAAGGCAAGCAACAGCAGATTGACAATCGCAAGAGGAAGTATGGACATGGGAGGAATACCTCTGGAGCTCAGCAAAAGCCCCGCTATACCCCGTACTCGGGAGGACATACCCACAACCATGGAGGTCATAACCATGGAGGACATACACACAATGGAGCAAGTTCGCACAACCACAGTGGCCCCAGGAATGGCAATGGGAATGGAGGAAGCAGCAGTCAGAACCGTTCCAACCCCGCAATACCAGCCAAGAGGGATCTAAGCCACATTACATGTTTCAAGTGCTAGAAGACTGGACATTATGCCAATGATTGTCCTGAAGCCAATAATGGAAATGGCAATGGAGGTTCTGCAAAGAAGCCCAAACCCTTCACCAAAGGTCATGTGAACCACGTTAGTGTGGAGGAAATTGAGGATCAACCCGACGCAGTTGTCGGTAAGTTTTTGATTAATGCATTTACCGTACTTGTTCTTTTCGATACTAGTGCATCGCATTCTTTCATATCAAGGGGATTTGTGGATAAGTATAAGTTGCCAATAGTAGCCCTTAAGTCACCTATATTAGTAAGTTCCCCAGGAGCGGAGTATATGGCTAGTAGGGGATGCTATCAGTTGCCAGTAACCATTGGTTGACATGTTTTCCCCACCGACCTGATTGTTCTAGAGTCACAAGGATTGGATGTGATACTAGGCATGGATTGGCTATCCAAGTTTGCAGGAAACATCGATTGCGCCAGTAAATCAATTCTACTCACCACCTCGGAAGGAAAGAGGATCAAGTATGTATTCAAGCATGCGCCGAGGAGGACTCAGGTGAATTCCTTATCAGGAGTTGTTCAGAAGGAAGTACTAGTGGTGAAGGATTATCCCAATGTATTTCTGAAGAGTTACCAGGCATGCCACCAGATCGAGACACTAAGTTTTTGATTGAGCTATTGCTAGGCACCGGAACAATATCAAAGATACCGTATCGGATGCCCGCAAAGGATCTGTAGGAAATTAAGAAGCAAATTAAGGAGTTAATGGAGAAAGGTTACATTCAACCAAGTTCATCACCTTGGGGAGCCCAAGTGCTTCTAGTGGAGAAGAAGGATGGATCTTTGAGGATGGTTGTCCATTATCCTGTGCTGAATGAGGTGACGATCAAGAACAAATACCCTCTGCCGATGATCAATGATTTGTTTGACCAGCTATGGGGAGCTAAGGTTTTCTCCAAGATCGATCTTCGATCAGGTTATCACCAGTTGAAGATCCGAGAGCGGGATATACCTAAGACAACCTTTACCACGAGCTATGGGCTATATGAGTATACAGTTATGTCATTTGGATTGACTAATGCCCTGCCTATTTCATCAATATTGTGAACAAGGTGTTCATGGAGTTTTTGGATAAATTCATCGTGGTGTTCATTGATGACATTTTGGTCTACTCAAAGAATGAAGAGCATAAGGAGCATTTGGGTTTGGTTCTTGAGAAGCTTAGAGAACATCAGTTGTATGCCAAGTTCAGCAAATATGAGTTTTGGTTGAAGGAAGTTGGATTTCTCGGACATGTTATATCCAGAGAAGGAATAGCAGTATACCCGACCAAGGTTCTTTCTATCACTAAATGGTTGGCACCCACCTCAGTGGGAGAGATCATAAGTTTTCTTGGACTCGCAGGTTATTACTGGAGATTTATTGAGAATTTCTCCAAGATTGCAAAGCCCATGATAGAGTTACTAAAGAAGGACATCAAGTTCAAATGGACTAAGGATTGTGAGGCAAGTTTACAGGAGTTGAAGAAGCGTTTGGTTACAACCCCAGTGCTGATTCTCCCAGACCAACATAAGGATTTCCTAGTGTATTGTGATGCTTCACGTCGAGGACTTGGAGGTGTGCTTATGCAGGAAGGAAGAGTTGTTTCATATGCCTCACGACAGCTTCGACCTCATGAGTTGAATTATGCTACGCATGATTTGGAGTTAGCAGCCATAGTGCATGCACTCAAGACATGGAGACACTTTCTCATTGGAAACCGTTGTGATGTATACATGGATCATAAGAGTTTGAAAAACATCTTCACGTAGAAGGAGTTAAACCTCAGGCAAAGGAGATGGTTGGAGCTCATAAAGGATTATGACATGAGATTGCATTATCATCCAGGAAAGTCCAATGTCATAGCAGATGCGTTGAGCCACAAGAGTTATGCTAACACGCTTATAACCGGAGGATTACCTAAGGAGTTAGCAGATGACCTTAGAGAGCTATGCTTGGAGATAGTTCCGAGAGGTTATGTTGCATCATTGGAAATTCAGTCCACTTTGTTGGGTAAGATCAAAGAAGCCCAGCAGATGGACAAGGAGATTGCTGAGATAAAGGAAAGGATGAGTAAAGGAAAGGCTAAAGGATTTCGTGAGGATGAGCATGACACTTTATGGTTTGAGGATCATATTTGTGCGCCCAATGACCCTGAGATCAGGAAGTTGATTCTTCATGAGGCCCATGATTCGCCTTACTCGATTCACCCAGGCAACACCAAGATGTATCTGGATTTGAAGGAAAGTTTCTGGTGGACAAGAATGAAGAAGGATATTGCTGAGTATGTAGCAGTATGTGATGTATGTCAGAGAGTTAAGGCAGAGCATCAGAAGCCAGCAGGATTGTTACAACCATTGCCGATACCCGAATTGAAGTGGGATAAACTTGGAATGGATTTTATCACTGGATTACCCAGGACTCAATCAGGCTGTGGCTCTATCTGGGTTGTAGTAGACCGTTTGATGAAAGTAGCCCATTTCATCCCGGTAAAGACAAATTATACGAGTGCTAAGTTGGCGAAGATATACATGACCAGGATCATATGTCTGCATGGAGTCCCAAGGACCATTGTATCAGATAGAGGAACACTGTTTACTTCAAAGTTTTGGAATCACTTGCATAAAACTTTGGGTACCAGGCTAGAGTTCAGTACAGCCTTTCATCCAAAGATAGATGGACATACCGAGAGACTCAATCAAATTCTGGAGGACATGTTGAGAGCTTGTGCACTAGATTATGGATCTAGTTGGGATGAAAATTTCCCCTATGCAGAGTTCTCTTATAACAACAGTTATCAAGCCAGTTTGAAGATGGCCCCTTTCGAAGCTTTGTACGGAAGGAGGTGCCAGACACCATTATCATAGGATGAAGTTGGAGATCGATAGTTTTTTGGACCAGACTTAACCAGAGACTCTAAGGAGAAGGTTAAGCTGATTCGAGACATACTCAAGGTAGCCCAGTCCAGGCAGAAGAGTTATGCAGATACTAAACGAAAGGAGATAGTCTATGAAGTCGGAGATAGAGCATATCTTTGTGTGTCCCCACTTCGAGGAGTTAAACGTTTTGGAGTCAAGGGAAAGCTAGCACCACGTTTTGTGGGACCATACAGAGTTTTGGAATGCATGGGAGAAGTTGCATACAAGTTGGAATTTCCCGAACGATTGTTAGGAGTTCATGAAGTGTTTCACGTTTCCCAGATAAAGAGGTGCCACGCAGAGATGGCCGATATTCCTCTGAGAGATATAGTGCCACTGGAAGCAATTCAGTTGGATAGTGATCTGACCTATGAAGAAAAGCCAGTCAAGATTCTCGAGTTTTCTAGTTGAGTTACTCGCAGAAAGGTTATCAAGTTTTGCAAAGTACAGTGGAGTCACCATACCGAGGAGGAAGCCACCTGGGAGCGAGAAGAAGATCTTCGCAAGGACCACCCAAACCTTTTTGCTGACCAACCCAAATCTCGAGGGCGAGATTCATCTTAAGGGGGTAGGTTTGTAACGTACCAATATTCAATTTGGATGTTATACAAAGATCATCATATGCATATCATATTTATTTTGCATTTTGGTTGTGATCCTAGAAATCTTTAGCAACTCAAGGACCTAAGGAGAGAGTTGGAGGTTTCACAAAATTCATATTCGAATTTGTTTCAAATTTGAAAAGAGGATCAATTTGATTTTGTTATTTTCTCTCCAATTATTTCCAGTAATAAAAAAAACGAGAGAAGATAATATGACTTCTTCAACCTAAGAGAAATATTGGAGAAGAAATTTTAAAATCAAATTTTTATTTTATTTGTATATTATTTGAATTAGAGAAAACTTGCATTTTAGTCCAAAAAAAATTGTTCATCTTGTCCTACATATTAGGTTTGGATGGTGAAAATTGTTTCTGGAATTTTTAGATTTTTTTTATATTTTATTAGGATTTTCTTTCGTGGCGAAATTATTTTAAAAAAAGTCTTCCAGACCAAACTGGGCCTAAGCCCAGCTGGCCCGCGCCGCCGCAACCGCCCCGCCGTGCGGGAGACGGACTCCGCCGGAGTCTGGAGCCGCCCCGCCCCGGCGACCCCGATCATGGTACTAAGTCTGACAGTAAGTATAGGGCGTATGTATGAGGAGGCAAGGTCCAAGCTACGGTGAGATTGTACGCATGTGTTTACGAGTTCAGGCCCCTCTCGGACGAGGTAAAAGCCCTACATCTCGGTGCCCTGAGGCGGTCCACTGGAATATGGGAGTGTGTGTTACAGGGGGTGCGAACCCTTTTGCCAGAGGAGGAGGGGGGCTTATATAGAGTGCACCAGGACCCCAGCCATCCCCCGTGACAAGGAGTTCAATGTACATAAAGATAGGGCGTTATTGATAACGCTAGCTATAAAGTGCTATTAATGATCGTAAAGACTACGGAGTGAACGCCTGACTGTTGCTGTCCTGAGCGACTCCTGGTCTTCAGTAGGTCGAGTGGTTTCTTGTATGGTCGAGTGATATCAGGAGGAAGGGGTACCCGAGTGATATGACTGGTCGAGTGGATTGCACTCGATGCCTTCAATTGGTACTCCTTGTTGTCTCTTGGGTGTCTTTGCTTCTAGGGTAGTGACCTTGGGTAGGGCGTATAGGTCAGGCCTATGACCCTACCCTAGGTCTATATCATCATCATTAGCCCCCGAATGGATTGAGGTCCGAGTGAAAAGAAAGCTGAAGTTAGTCTTGCTTCGACTCTTGACCTTCACAAGTACCCATGTTGGAACTTCGGCTTCATTTCAGTCGCCTTGATCGATTCAGAAGTTGTCGAGTAGATTTATACGGGTACTCATCGAGTGTTACTCTGTCAGAAATCTTTGGCGTGATTGGTTATAGCGTATCCCGGATCTCGCGAGATTCGAAATTTTGGGGAAGCGCGCGAGGCGGAGCGCGCCGTAGTAAACGGGATGGATAGACAAGGGCGCCTCGGTTTCCACGCCACCTTTTTCGCCACGTACCCAGCGCGTGACTATTGCAGGATTTGAGAGGATTGCCCAGGCCCACCCGTCAGCCACTCGGAAGTGGGTCCTTAAAAGGCGACAGGGCCGAGGCGTCTGCACTGTGCACGTCCATTCTTCCTCTTCCTTCTCCGCTTCCCCATTGCATCTTTCTCCTTTGCTCTCGACGCCGCGTGCCGCCACCATGGTGAAGGACAAGATGGCGGCGCTGGAGCGCGCGAAGAAGGCGACGGGGGCTGCAAAAGGCAAGCAGACAAATCGGGGGTCGTCGTCGAGGTCCGCGCTGCCACCGGGTTGGATCCAGGGCGATTGGATCCGATCTTCGCTTCGGCCAGAGGATTTGGAGGAGCTAGCTAACTTCGGTCTGATCGTCGACGGAGCTACGAGGCTGCAGAAAGGGGGAGAAGGAGCCTCAGCCACGGCCAGGTGAGTGCGTCCTGCTCGCCACCCATGTCGACAGTGGTTTCTCCCTTCCCCCGCATCCTTTTTCCTGGGGTTTCTTGAAATTTTTCGGAGCTCAGCTCCATCACTTCTCTCCCAACACCATTACATACCTCGCCGCGTTTGTGTCCATGTGTGAAAACTTCCTGGGTTGTCGACTACACAGGGGTCTTTTCAAGCACATCTTCACAATCCACTCCCAGTCGGTGAAGAAAGCAAATTTGAGTGACGAGAGGACACACATGATCCAAATGTGCGGGGGTTTGGGGATCCAGAAGAGGAAAAGGAGTGCTTTCCCTTCCATGACACTTCCTGAGTCGGTCAGGGGCTGTTAGTCGACCTGGTTCTACTGCCAGGATATTGCGACTCCCGGTCAGTCGATCGGTCTTCCCCCTTTCTCTTTAGATCGCGCCCAACAACATTCCTCACTGAAAGTGACCGCTGCAGAGAGGGTTAAAACGAACATGTTGGTCGAGAGAGTGGTCCAGTTGATCAATCAGGGTGTAACCGGCATGGACTTACTGGAGGTGTTTCTCAGTCGATGCATCCAGCCACTCCAGGCTCGTGACCACTCGATGTGGATGTACTCTGGAGCCAATGACACCGCTCGGGTTCATCCAGAGGAGGTTACGTCCAAGATAGTGGCCCTGTGGCTGAAGGGTATTACAGGAAACAAGGATAACCCCAAGGGAGCCATGAGAGTCGACCCATTCAGCGCCAACAACCAGCCAAATAAGGTTTGATCTCTGCTACCGACTGTACTTCAATATGTTTTGCAACTGTCTCTAAATCCAACTGATATTTGTTTGACTTCTTGTCTTGTAGGTTTATACTGAGATGTACTTGATGCCCAACAGTGAACAATCTCTGGAGCAAGACTAGGAGGGAGAGGATAGCCTGGAAGAAAGCAGCGACTGGCAATCTCCAGAAAACGACGAGGAGGAGGAAAGTTATGAGTCGGACAAAGACGAGATAGTAGACTCACCACCTTACACAAAGCATCGATCCAAGCAACTCTAGGATCCAGCGGGCGGGTGTGGCAAGACCGTGGTTCCAAGTACTCAAGCACAGAAGCGCACTCAGACTTCGACTCCGGAGCCGATGGAGAAGGTCGCCCCCTCGAAGGCTCGGAAGACCTTGCCCAAGATCAAGATGGACGTTCCTATTGCCTCTAGGTGAGTGCTCTTTCTTTTTGTGTTTTCTTCCACCGACTGATACTTCTGTTCTGACCGAGTGGATTATGAACTTTTCCAGCCATGCAACTTCTTCAACTGATATGGACATTGACAAGGCCCCAGGTGATGAGGAGACCGATGACGCTGCCACCTCCAAATCTAGTACGCTCTATCCAACTTGAATTTATTCTGCCGACTGGATTGTTGGTCGATTGAACTCTTAAGGTTGTTTTTTGTTGCAGCTCCACGGGACGTTATTGAGCTTCCGGATGATGAAGAAGAAGCTCCTCTGAGAGAGAGAAGGAGGAGGGGAAGGGCGTCAAGCGGGAAAGCAGCCGAGGGTGTGGTGCTTTAGTCGACATCGGTGCTTGAGACAGGGGTCCAACGATCTGGAGATCTGGCTCGAATCAATGTCACCTTTGCCAATCCACTGCTGACTGACCGTCCATCGGGGTCGATTGGTCAGACCTCTACCGCTCTAGTGCAACTCCATGCATCCGGCCCTATGACTGCTCCGACTGCACTACCATCATTGCTCTTTGCTGCATACCAGACTCCAGACGACCCACCGAGTGCCGCCAGGGAGGCTCTTCTCCAGGTAAATCTCGTGATGGAGCAGATGAAGGTGGTGCATGAGGCTAGTTAGGTTGCTTACAATGCCAGGACCGCTCTTCAAGCCAACATCAAGGTTAGTTGATTTCCGACTGGTCTCTTGAGTAATGATAGTTGCCACTATTTCTTCGCTGCCCATATGGTGTTCTTGGATG
Source organism: Triticum dicoccoides (assembly GCF_002162155.2). Taxonomy (NCBI): domain Eukaryota; kingdom Viridiplantae; phylum Streptophyta; class Magnoliopsida; order Poales; family Poaceae; genus Triticum; species Triticum dicoccoides. The sequence continues at coordinate 239,697,969 of NC_041381.1, read as the reverse complement.
AGCGTTTTGGAACCTATTATGTGCATCTATCATGGGTCTGTATTTCACATCCAATCACCCACTGGGGTGTTTTTGTCTTAGAGCTGAATAGTTCTTCCACTTGAATCGACTAGGTTGAGTCAAGTGTTTTTTTGAACCAGTGGGGGCACGCAGAGTGCACCCACTGGGTGTAGTCCCCGAGACCGCGGTCGACTGCTGGTAGTCGGCTGGGGTCTGAGAATCTCCTCTTTTTTTACTCATGCTGGGCAGACCATGCCGAGTGTAAAACCAAACCAGGGGGGCACGGTAAGTGCATCCACTGGGTGTAGTCCCCGAGACTACTATTGAATGTTTGATTCAGCGGTAGTCTTAGAGCAACTTTCACTGTGATTGACTTTTGTTTCCGTCGACTGACATATCTTATTTGCTGACTGCAGAAGTCTTGTGATCTGGGAGCCCAACTTTCTGAACTGGATAAGAAGGAGACCAGCTTCAACCTTGATCTGGAACTAGCCAAGAAGAACCTCAAGAATGCTCAGGACGAAGCAACTATCATGGGAGGTTACCTCTCTCTCTCTCTCTCTAGTCTCTTTGTTCCGAGTGATTTCACTCGAACAGATGTGCGTAGTGAAAACCGTCAACTTCAAGCTCGTCTGAAGAATGTTATTTCTTTAGAGAAAATGAAGCAGGCTCTGGAGAAGAAAGATCAGGATCTTGCCGTGGCCCGGAAGGAGGCGCAAGAGAAAACAACGCTTGCGGACAAGAAGTTGGCCTCAGTCAGCAAGTTGGAAGAGGAGAACTCCAAGTTGAAGACCGCCGTTTCTGAAGCCAACCAGGAGGTCACGCAACTGAAGAAAGACAAGGAAAGCTTGACCGACAAAGTTGGGAACCTCAAGGCCAAGAAGGGGGAATTAGAGTCTTATCTGGGGCAGCTTGCCATGAACTTGGTCTTGAAGCTTGAAGGTATTTTATCTTGTTCGACTGATTTGTTGATGTCGACTGACACGTCTTGCTAAACTATCGACTCACTGCTTTTCCAATTGTGTAGAACTTTGTCAAGATTTCGAAGTAGAAACTGGGCGGGTCGAGACGGGTCTCGACCCCATAAACTCTCCTGTCAAAGATGACGTTGCAATGAATGTGCTGCGGTTGGAGTAACACATGGACAGTGCTATGGATTATCTCGCTCGACTGAAGGCGACAATGACGCGGATTGATGCTGAACTCTGGCCTCAGGCGGAACTCTCATAGGATCTCGAGTCTATGATGACTCGACTGAATCAAATACCTGGTCAAGTGCAGGAATGGAAGAAACCATCTGCTCGTTGTGGCATCGATGTTGCCCTATCATTGGTCCCAGTGCACTGCAAGGATGTCAGGGAAGACAAGCTGGCGGCCCTCAAGGTTGCGAACACAAAAATCTCAATTTCCAGTCCTTCATGGACACTTTCCTTGACGCCGCCACTCGCATCACAGGCAGCATCGACCTTGGTAGTTTCTGCGATCCAGCAAGTCCTTCTCCCGACGAGTGAACAAAACATTATGCCCCACTTTTATTTGCCTCAGAATGCTGAGTGATTGTGTAACCATTAAACTCTTTCAGGCTTGATGCGTGAGCACTTCTGCCTGTTGCGGTCCTGAACTTTTGCGGGATTTATCGGAACTTGAATTTCCTTGAATATCATGGCTTTTGTTTTGGCTCTGAACTGTTTCTGACTGTCTTTCGATTCTGAGTGAACTTGATCTTTTCATCTTTCATCGAGTCGATCTGACGATGTGTTCAATCGACACCTTGTCGTCTTTGCGGATCAGGAAGGAGCGTACATTGTACTTGTGACGCAGCTCAGACGTGGTGTTCAGACGACACCTTGCCGTCCTTGTGGATCGGGATGGTACATTGTACTTGTGGCGCAGATCAGATGTGGTGTTCAGTCGATACTTCGTCATCCTTGCGGATCAGGATGGAGCATACGTTGTATTTTTGGTGCAGCTCAGACGTGGTGTTCAGTCGACACCTCATCGTCCTTGCAGATTGGGATGGAGCGTATGTTGTATTTGTGGCATAGCTCAAAGGGTATTTGTGACTTAGGCGAGTATGGGGTCGCAGCTAAGCCCCCCGAGTGGGAGGATTGCTCTCCACTCGGAATTTTTTTAACTTAGGCGAATCAGGTTCGCGGCTAAGCCACCCACTAGGGGATTTGGACACAAGTGATTATGGGGAACCAGTCATTAAGATACTGTAAAAATCTTGTCTTTGGAAAGCAAACTGAAGTACTTTTATTACAACTTGTTGGGTCGAGTGATTTTAGGTATAGAAAGGACGAAGGAGCTCTGCGTTCCATGCGCGTGGCTCATCCATGTTCTTGGCTACATTGTAAATGTGGTACGCTCCATTGTGAAGCACCTTGGTGATGATGAAGGGACCTTCCCAGGCCGGAGCGAGCTTGTGAGGTCGTTTCTGATCCACTCGGAGCACAAGGTCTCCTTCCTGAAATGCTCGACCTCTGATATTGGGAGCATGGAATCGACGTAGATCTTGCTGATAGATGGTCGTCTGAACATAATCCATCTCGCGCTCTTCCTCCAAGAGATCAACTGCGTCTTTGTGTGCCTGCTCAGCTTTAGCTTCTGAGAAGAGTTCCACTCGAGGGGCATTGTGTAGCAAGTCACTCGGTAGCACAGCCTCGGCTTCGTACACAAGGAACAAAGGGGTTCGGTCAGTCGACCGGTTCGGCGTTGTTCTCAGCCCCCATAGGACGGATGGTAATTCAGTCACCCAAGCTCGAGCAGCGTGTTTCAGGTCACGCATTAGCCGGGGTTTTAACCCTTGAAGGATCAAACCATTCACCCTTTCTGCTTGTCCATTCGACTGAAGGTGTGCAATGGATGCATAGTTGACCCGAGTGCCTTGGGACACACAGAACTTCTTAAACTTATCAGAATCAAAGTTGGAGCCGTTATCTGTGATAATGTTGTGAGGAACTCCATATCTGAATATCAACTCCTTGATGAAACTGATGGCAGTGCCTGTGCCGAGGTTTCTGATGGGCTTGGCTTTGATCCACTTGGTGAACTTGTCGACTGCTACAAGCAAATGGGTGAAACCACTTGTGCCGGTCTTGAAGGGCCCAACCATATCCAATCCCGAGACCGCAAACAGCCATATGAGTGGAATAGCCTTCAAGGCAGACGCAGGCTTGTGTGACATGTTGGAACATTTTTGGCAACCTGCGCACTTGTTGACTATATCCTTTGCCATCTCATTTGCTCTAGGCCAATAGAATCCCGCTCGGTATGCTTTGGCCACGATTGTCCGAGAGGTCGCATGGAGACCACAGGTTCCTGAGTGGATATCGTTTAGGATCATTCAGCCTTCTTCCGGGGTGATGCAGTGCTGAACCATGCTACCTCTTGAGCATGCGTTGGTTTTCCCTTGAAGAGGAAAGGGTGACGCAACAAAGTAGCATAAGTATTTCCCTCAGTTTTTGAGAACCAAGGTATCAATCCTGTAGGAGGCTACACACAAATCCCTCGTACCTACACAAACAAATAAGAACCTTGCAACCAACGCGATAAAGGGGTTGTCAATCCCTTCACGACCACTTGAAAAAGTGAGATCTGATAGAGATAATAAGATAAATGTTTTTGGTATTTTTATGATATAGATTGGAAAGTAAAGATTGCAAAATAAAATAGATCAAAAACTTATATGATGGAAAATAGACCCGGGGGCCATAGGTTTCACTAGTGGCTTCTCTCAAGATAGCATAAGTATTACGGTGGGTAAACAAATTACTATCGAGCAATTGATAGAAAAGTGCATAGTGCTACGTCTTGAGCTTGAGTTGGTTTTCCTTGAAGAGGAAAGGGTGATGCAGCAATAGTAGCGTAAGTATTTCCCTCGGTTTTTGAGAACCAAGGTATCAATCCAGTAGGAGTCTCCTCTAAAGTCCCACGCACCTACACAAACAAACAAGAACTCGCAACCAACACAATAAAGGGGTTGTCAATCCCTTCACGGCCACTTGTGAAACTGAGATCTGATAGAGATAGTATGATAAGATAAATATATTTTTGGTATTTTATAATATAGATAGGAAAAGTAAAGATGCAAATTAAAGTAAATTGAAAGCTTATATGATAAAATATAGACCCGGGGGCAATAGGTTTCACTAGTGGCTTCTCTCAGGATAGAATAAGTATTACGGTAGGTGAACAAATTACTGTCGAGCAATTGACAGAAAAGCGAATAATTATGAGATTATCTAGGCATGATCATGTATATAGGCATCACGTCCGTGACAAGTAGACCGACTCCCGCCTGCATCTAGTACTATTACTCCACACATCGACCGCTATCCAGCGTGCATCTAGAGTATTAAGTTCATAAAGAACAGAGTAACGCATTAAGAAAGATGACATGATGTAGAGGGATAAACTCATGCAATATGATATAAACCCCATCTTTTATCCTCGATGGCAACAATACAATACGTTCCTTCCTGCCCCTGTTGTCACTGGGAAAGGACACCACAAGATTGAACCCAAAGCCAAGCACTTATCCCATTGCAAGAAATATCAATCTAGTAGGGCAAACCAAACTGATAATTCGAAGAGACTTGCAAAGATAACTTAATCATACATAAAATAATTTAGAGAAGATTCAAATATTTCTCATAGATAAACTTGATCATAAACCCACAATTCATCGGATCTCGACAAACACACCGCATAAAGAGTTACATCGAATAGATCTCCAAGAAGATCGAGGAGAACATGGTATTGAGATTCAAAGAGAGAGAAGAAGCCATCTAGCTAATAACTATGGACCCCGAAGGTCTGTGGTAAACTACTCACAACTCATCGGAGAGGCCTTGGAGATGATGTAGAGGCCCACCGCGTTCGATTCCCCCTCCGGCGGAGCACCGACGAAGGCTCCAAGATGGGATCTCGCAGATACAGAAGGTTACGGCAGTGGAATTAGGTTTTCATGGTCTGTTCTGACATTCTCGGGGTACGTGGGTATATATAGGAGGAAGAAGTAGGTCGGTGGACGCCCGAGGGGCCCAGGAGATAGGGGGCACGCCTAGTAGGGGGGGCACGCCCTCCACCCTCGTGGCCGCCTCGGCTGTTGCTTGACTTCCACTCCAAGTCCTCTGGATCACGTTTATTCCAAAAATCATGCTCCCGAAGGTTTAATTCCGTTTGGACTCCGTTTGATATTCCTTTTCTTCGAAACACTGAAATAGGCAAAAAAACAGCAATATGGGCTGGGCCTCCAGTTAGTAGGTTAGTCCCAAAAATGATATAAATGTGTAAAGTAAGCCCATAAACATCCAAAACGGGTAATATAATAGCATGGAACAATCAAAAATTATAGATACGTTGGAGACGTATCAAGCATCCCCAAGCTTAATTCCTGCTCGTCCTCGAGTAGGTAAATGATAAAAACAGAATTTTTGATGTGGAATACTACCTAGCATAATTCTCAATGTAATTTTATTTATTGTGGCATGAATGTTCAGATCCAAATGATTCAAACTAAAAGTTTATATTGACATAACAAATAGTAATACTTCAAGCATACTAATCAATGCAATCATGTCTTCTCAAAATAACATGGCTAAAGAAAGTTCATCCCTACAAAATCATATAGTTAGGTCATGCTTCATTTTCGTCACACAAAAATGCTCCCATCTTGTACACCCTTGATGACAAGCCAAGCAATTGTTTCGTACTTAAATAATCTCAAACTTTTTCAACTTTCACGCAATACATGAGCATGAGCCATGGATATAGCACTATGGGTGGAATAGAATATGATGATGGGGACTGTGTGGAGAAGACAAAAAAAGGAGAAAGTCTCACATTGACGAGGATAATCAACAGGCTATGGAGATGCCCATCAATTGATGTCAACATGAGGAGTAGGGATTGCCATGCAATGGATGCACTAGGCTATAATGTATGAAAGCTCAACAAAATAAACTAGTGGGTGTGCATCCAACTTGCTTGCTCACGAAGACCTAGGGCATTTTGAGGAAGCCCATCGTAGGTATATACAAGCCAAGTTCTATAATGAAAAAATCCCACTAGTATATGAAAGTGACAACATATGAGACTCGCTATATGAAGAACATGGTGCTACTTTGAAGCACAAGTGTGGAAAAGGATAGTAACATTGCCCCCTTTTTTGGGCCTTTCTTTTTTTTTCCTTTTTGGCCTTTCCCTTTTTTTATTTGGGGACAATGCTCTAATAATGACGATCATCGCACTTTTATTTATTTACAACTCATGAATTACAACCCAAAACTAGAACAAGATATGACTCTGTATGAATGCCTCTGGCGGTGTACCGGGATGGGCAATGAATCAAGAGTGACATGTATGAAAAATTATGCATGGTAGCTTTGCCACAAATACAATGTCAACTACATGATCATGCAAGGCAATGTGACAATGATGATGCGTGTCATGATGATAAACGGAACGATGGAAAGTTGCATGGCAATATATCTCGGAATGGCTATGGAAATGCCATAATAGGTAGGTATGGTGGCTGTTTTGAGGAAGATATAAGGAGGTTTATGTGTGATTGAGCGTATCGTATCACGGGGTTTGGATGCACCGGCGAAGTTTGCACCAACTCTCAAGGCGAGAAAGGGCAATGCACAGTACCGAAGAGGCTAGCAATGATGGAAGGGTGCGAGTGCGTATAGTCCATGGACTCAACATTAGTCAAAAAAAGAACTCATATACTTATTGCAAAAAACTACAAGTCATCAAAAACCAAGCACTACGCGCATGCTCCTAGGGGGATAGACTGGTAGGAAAAGACCATCGCTCGTCCCCGACCGCCACTCATAAGGATGCACAATCTAAGAACACCTCATGTTTCAAATTTGTTACACAACTTTCACCATACGTGCATGCTAAGGGACTTGCTAACTTCAACACAAGCATTCTCTAAATTCATAATCACCCAACTAGCATGACTCTAATATCACTACCTCCATATCTCAAAACAATTATCAAGTATCAAATTGATCATAGAATCCAATTCACTTCCTATGATAGTTTTTATTATACCCAACTTGGATGCCCACCATTCTAGGACCAATTTTATAACCATAGAAAATACCATGCTGTTCTAAGAGACTCTCAAAATGATATAAGTGAGGCATGAGAGACTAACAATTTCTACAAAATTAAGCCACCGCCGTGCTCTAAAAGATTTAAGTGAATCACTAGAGCAAAACTATCTAGCTCAAAAGATATAAGTGAAGCACATAGAGTATTCTAATAAATTCTAATCAAGTGGGCTTCTTCCCAAAAGGTGTGTACATCAAGGATGATTGTGGTAAACTAAAAAGCAAAGACTAATATCAAACAAGATGCTCCAAGCAAAACACATACCATGTGGCGAATAAAAATATAGCTCCAAGTAAAGTTACCGATAAACAAAGACGAAAGAGGGGATGCCTTCCGGGGCATCCCCAAGCTTAGGCTTTTGGCTATTCTTGAATATCTTGGGGTGCCATGGGCATCCCCAAGCTTAGGCTCTTGCCACTTCTTATTCCATAGTCCATCAAATCTTTACCCAAAACTTGGAAACATCACAACACAAAACTCAACAGGAAATCTCATAAGCTCCGTTAGTGCAAGAAAGAAAAACCACCACATAAGGTACTGTAATTAACTCATTCTTTATTTATATTGGTGTAAAACCTACTGTATTCCAAGTTCTCTATGGTTCATACCCTTACATACTAGCCATAGATGCATCAAAATAAGCAAACAACACACGACAGACAGAATCTGTCAAAAATAGAACAGTCTGTAGCAATCTGTAACTCTCGAATACTTCTGGAACTCTAAAAATCCTACCAAAATAGGAAGTCCTGGGAAATTTGTCTATTGATCTACAGAAAAAAGAATCAACGCAAAAAGCACTTTTCTGCGAATTACTAAAATTATTTTCTTGCGCGCAAAGTTTCTGTTTTTCAGCAGAATCAAATTAACTATCGCCGTAGGTTATCATATAGGTTCTACTTGGCACAAACACTAATTAAAACATGAAAACACATCTAAGCAAAAGGTAGATGCAAAAATTATTACTAAACAGAAGCAAAAACAAAAAACATAAAATAAAATTGGGTTGCCTCCCAACTAGCGCTATCGTTTAACGCCCCTAGCTAGGCATAAAAGCGAGTATAGATCTAAGTAGTGCCATCTTTGGCCCTCAATTCATAAGTAGCTCGCATGATAGATTCATAAGGTAATTTAACTTTCTTTCTTGGAAAGTTCTCCATGCCTTTCCTTAATGGAAATTGGAATCTAATATTCTCTTCTTTCATATCAATAATCGCACCAATTGTTCTCAGGAAAGGTCTACCAAGAATAATAGGACATGAAAGATTGCAATCTATATCAAGAACGATAAAATCTACGAGCACCAAATTCCTATTTGCAACAATGAGAACATCACTGATCCTTCCCATTGGATTTTTAATGGTGGAATCTGCAAGGTGCAAATTTAAAGAGCAATCATCAAGATCATGGAAGCCTAGAATATCACATAAAGTTTTCTGAATTGTGGAAACACTAGCACCCAAATCACTTAAAGCATAACACTCATGATCTTTCATCTTAATCTTTATAGTAGGTTCCCACTCATCATTAAGTTTTCTAGGTATAGAAACTTCCAAATTAAGTTTTTCATCATAAGATTGCATCAAGGCATCAACAATATGTTTGGTAAAAGCTTTATTTTGACTATAAGCATGAGAAGAATTCACAACGGATTGCAACAAGGAAATACAATCTTCTAAAGAACAGTTATCATAATTAAATTCCTTGAAATCCAAGATATGGGTTCAATTCTATATAAAGTCTTGACCTCTCCAATCCCACTTTTACCAATTTTAGCATCAAGATCTAAAAACTCCGAATCATTGGGACGCCTTTTAACTAAAGTTGACTCATCTCTAGTCCTATCATTATTAATATTCATATGCAAAACAAAGATTTAATAGGGGACACATCAATAACTTTTAGATCTTCAGCATTATTTTCATGGAAACTAGAAGAACACGCCTTTACAAAGCAATCTTTCTTAGCACGCAATCTAGTGGTTCTTTCTTTGCACTAATCAATGGAAATTCTCATAGCTTTGAGAGACTCATTGATATCATGATTAGGAGGAGTAGATCTAAGTTTCAAAGAATCAACATCAAGCAAAAGTCTATCAATGTTCCTAGCCAAATCATCAACTTTTAGCAATTTTTCTTCCAGCATGGCATTAAAATTCTTTTGAGAGATCATAAATTCTTTCACACTATTCTTAAAATCAGAGGACATCTTATTATAATTACCATAAGAATTATTGTAGGAATTTCCATAATTATTAGAGGAATTACTAGGGAACGGTCTAGGATTAAAGTTTCCTCTATAAGCATTGTTACCAAAATTATTCCTACCAACAGAATTCACATCCATAGATTCATTATTATTCTCAATCAAAGTAGACAAAGGCATATCATTGGGATCAATAGAATCACTCTTAGTAGCAAACAATTTCATAAGTTCATCCATCTTTCCACTCAAAACGTTAATTTCTTCTATAACATGCACTTTCTTACTAGTAGATCTTTCGGTGTGCCATTGAGAATAATTAGCCATAATATTATCAAGGAGTTTTGTAGCTTCTCCTAAGGTGATTTCCATAAACGTGCCTTCCATGGCCGAATCTAAAAGATTTCTAGAAGCAAAATTCAATCCGGCATAAAATTTTTGTATCATCATCCATAAATTCAAAATCATCAATTTCATTCTTTCCCAAGATTGGGCAACATGCTCATGATCAAGTTGTTTAAAATTCATATATCGTTCCTAAGAGATATGATCTTAGTGGGAGGAAAATACTTAGAGATAAAAGCACCTTTGCACTTATTCCATGAATCAATACTATTCTTAGGCAAAGAAGAAAACCAAACTTTAGCGCGATCTCTAAGTGAAAACGGAAATAACTTCAATTTAACAATATCATTATCTGTATCTTTCTTCTCTTGCATCTCACACAAATCAACAAAGTAGTTCATATGGGTAGCGGCATCTTCACTAGGAAGGCCAGAGAATTGATCTTTCATAACAAGATTCAGCAAAGCAACATTGATTTCACAAGACTCACCATCATTAGGAGGAGCAATCGGAGTACTAAGGAAATCATTATTACTGGTATTGGAAAAGTCACACAATTTGCTATTATCTTGCGCCATAGCGACAAGTAATCCAACACACAAGGAACAAAAAGGCAAGCGAAAGATAGAGGAGATTGGGAAAGAGAGGGCGAATAAAACGGCAAGGGTGAAGTGGGGGAGAGGAAAACGAGAGGCAAATGGCAAATAATGTAAATGCGAGGGAGATGAGTTTGTGATTGGTACTTGGTATGTCTTGACTTGAGCGAAGACTCTCGGTGTCAAAACCGGCGGATCTCGGGTAGGGGGTCCCGAACTGTGCGTCTAAGGCTAATGGTAATAGGAGGCAGGGGACACAATGTTTACCCAGGTTCGGGCCCTCTGATGGAGGTAATACCCTACTTCCTGCTTGATTGATCTTGACGATATGAGTATTACAAGAGTTGATCTACCACGAGGTCATAGAGGCTAAACCCTAGAAGCTAGCCTATGATTATGATTGTTCCTGCCCTATGGACTAAACCCTCTGGTTTATATAGACACCGGAGGGGGCTAGGGTTACACAGAGTCGGTTACAGAGAAGGAGATCTACATATCCGGATTGCCAAGCTTGCCTTCCACGCAAAGGAGAGTCCCACCCGGACACGGGACGAAGTCTTCAATCTTGTATCTTCATAGTCCAACAGTCCGGCCAAAGTACATAGTCCGGCTGTCCGAGGACCCCCTAATTCGGGACTCCCTCAGTAGCCCCTGAACCAGGCTTCAATCATGATGAGTCCGGCCCGTAGATTGTCTTTGGCATTGAAAGGCGGGTTCCTTCTCCGAATACTCTATAGAAGATTTGGAACACAAGGCTCGTGTCCGGCTCTACAAAAAAAATTCCACCTACCTCTGTAGAGAGCACAATATTCCACAAATCTAACCTGCTGACAATTTTCGTAGCATGACATCACGCCACGGCCCAATTATTATTCGAACCGTTTTTCTCAACCAGCTGCTGTTGCGAGGCGGTTTCCTTGGCACGTCTTGTCGAAGCATAGATCGTGTCCCCTTATCATGGGATTCTCATCAATACGGGTGTTGGTAACCCAACTGCGCCATCAATCGCGACGCTTGGGGAATAAGCGATTTTACGGGGCAAGTGGGGAGGCGCACAGTTTCTACCGCCTTTATAAAGAGATAATGATTCCTCTTTTTCACCCACGCCTTCTTCTCCCCCTGCTCATCCATTCTCGCACGCCCGAGCTCCAGCGCCCAAGTTCTCACCTTCTCCATAAAGCCATTCCAAACATGTCCAGAGCAGGAGGCAAGTGGATGGTCTCCTATGTTTAGGAGGAGGACATTACAAAGCTCTGGGAAGCCGGATACTTGGCCGCAAACATCGCGCACCGGCTCCCGGAGGCAGGGCAGATCGTCCCTACTCCGAAACCCCACGAGAGGGTTGTATTCCTTCCTCACTTTGTCTGCAGACTGGGATTCCCCCTCCACCCATTTGTCCGCGGGCTCAAGTTTTACTACGGGCTGGACTTCCATGATCTGGCCCCCAATTTCATCCTCAACATGTTGGCATTTATCGTCGTGTGCGAGGCCTTCCTCTGCATCAAGCCCCACTTCGGCCTGTGGCTGAAGACCTTCAATGTGAAGCCGAAGGTGGTGGTCGGCCAACAAGCGGAGTGCGGAGGCGCCATGGTGGGCATGATGCCCAACGTTACCTGGCTCGAAGGCTCCTATGTGGAGACCGTGAAGGGGTGGCAATCGGGGTGGTTCTATATCACCGTGCCGCGCGACGCCAACTGGTCGGCGACCCCCGAATTTTGATCTGGCATCCCCATGCGTCTCACCTCCTGGAAAGAGAAGGGCTTAGCCTGGGGTTCGCCGGTGGAGCTGACCGGACTCCAGACCTATGTCAAAAATGTGATAAGCAAGAAAATCAAGCTTGTCAACGTGGTCCAGGTCATGCGCTTCTGCCGGATCCTTCCGTGTCAAAGACGGATTTTCAATATGTGGGAGTTCAACCCGGCCGAACACCAGACGCTGCGAGAGCTCTTCAACACAACACACAAAGACGTCTGGAAGCTGCTATTCAAGGCCGCCGAGGTACCTCCTCCCATTACCGAGGATCACGGACTCAGCGCAAAGCGCCCCGCAAATCCGGTAAGCTCTTTATATTTTACAAGATGTTCCTTTCCCCAGTATATTCGTGGGAGGAATCTAAGCCTCCACGCCAATTTAACAGGACTGCGTAGCGACAGCGGAGCGGATCAACTATCCATCTCCACTAACTGAAGATCCAGCAATAGCTCTCTTAACGGAGATGCTGTTTCCGGCGCCCTATGAGGTGCCGGAGAAGAAGGCCAAGAAGAAGGCCGTGGGGACCAGGAAAGGTCTCCGGCGCAAGGTTCTATCAGACTCATCATCCGAAGACACCATGGCGCGCTCCTCCAACAAAAACGAGGAGGAAGAAGAGGAAAGTCCTCCCCCCAACCGAGGGGGGGGGGGGAGAAAAGGAAGGCCGCCCCGTCTGGGGAGGCCGAAGGGTCCAAGAAGGGAAAGACCCTCCCTCTAGACGACTCCACAACAGCTGCCTACAGTGATGAGGAGTGGTTGCCCAGAGACAAGCCGCTGGCAAAGTCATAAGTATCCGGACACTATAATACTTCGGGTATGCTTTGCTTTCTTGCTTCTTATCATGTCAAATGTGATCGTGCAGTCCGTCCGAAGCCCACATCGACGTATCCTCCTTGAATGGGTCTTTGGGCCAGTTTGCAATGAACAGCGATTCACTCCCAATGGCCACCTCCCCCCGGCCCGCGGACGACACCGAGGTGTTGTCTCAGAGGATATCGGTCTAGGGGGAGACGGTTCTGGGGACACCCCAAGGCGAAATCCCAGACACCGGGCACATGGGAGGGAAGACCCCCATGGATGCTGAGAACGGGGGCCGCAACAAGTCTGGCCCCCAGCCGGATACTGCACCGGAACCCGCAGTGGTTCCGGATTCGGGCAGGCAGCCTCTCTCTAAGGGGGGCGAGCCACCCGTGCCGATGACCTCTGTCCATCCAAAGGCATTGGACAACTTGCTGGAAGTGCTTCGCGGCACTTACATTGACGAAGAGCACCGCACCATCATGAGTGCGGTGATTGAGAAGGTTTCATCCGCCAAAAGCGGATTGACCGAAGCCTGCGCCAGCCTCCTAACAGGCTTTGAGGTAAGTAATCAAATTATGAGGAAATATCATAGCATAGATAGTAGCCCCTGATGCTCTATTTGGTGTTCGGAAAGAAAGGCCGAATAGAGGATCAAAAAACATCTACATGAGTCTAATTAGAATATGTCTATGTGAATAAGCAGGCGTCGCTGTTGGCCGCTGCCGCTTGTACTGCGAAGGTATCTGGACTGAAGCAGGACCTGGAGCGGGCCGAGGGAGAGCTCAGCCTCGTGAAGTGGCAGCTCGAGGATAACAAAGGTACACAATACCCCGTCTGTACATTTATAAATAAAAAATTGCTGACGCTAATAGGAGCGTCATGAATTTGAATAGGGGCCACGACCGAAGCGGCGGCCCTGAAGAAGGTGCTGACCGAGGCCGAAGACAAAGCGGCCAAGGAACACGCCGAGCGCGAGAAACAAGAGGCCTGAGTCGATGAGGTCTAGCAAGAGCTCCAGGATTTCGTCAAAAATACGAGTCCTTGGAGCGTGACTCTAAGACAAAAGAGTCCGAGCTTGCGAAGGCCGTCCAGAGCGCACAAGATGCCAAGGACGAAGCTCAAAAGGCCCTCCAGGAGATTCAGGCGGCCAAGAAGGTAGCGGTGGGTAGGGCATTCATTATGCAAAGCAAGCATGTGAAGGAGACTTTCCTTTTACTTACCCGAATTCCGAGCTCTCTAGGAGCGTTTGCAGATCTGTCGTGCAGCATATTGGATTCCGTGGAGTTCTACCGGGCCGAAGAAGGGAGCTCGACGGAGAAGTTGTTTTGGTCTCAATATACTAGGACCGAACATCCGATGCCCTTGAGCGACCAGCTGAAGCAACTGGTTGAATTGCACAAGGAAGCCAAACTGGCCATGAAGGATCTTATAGTCTGGATGTGGCCTGTCGAGCCCTTGCCCAACAGCTACTTCGGCCTCGTGAAGCGGCTTGTAAATGCCTGCCCGCGGCTAGAAGTCATAAAGAGGTCAGTCTGCATTAAAGGTGCACGCCGGGCCTTCGCCCGTGCGAAACTGCACTGGGCGAAGATGTATGTCGAGAAGCTGGTCATAGAGGGGCCGCTGAAGGGCAAGGAGCACCGCCACCCTGAAAAGTATTATGACGGTGTCATGAAGGGCGCCCGCCTTGTGGCAGAGGAATGTGCTAAGGATGTAATATTTGAATGAATGTACTCATTTGATCCTGTAGTATGAAAACGAGTTCATGTGCTCTATATAATGCTTGTTGATTTAAAATATTACCTTCTGTGCGGCCGTTTATAAAATCTGAGAGTTGGCCAGTCGTCGGCTTCTGCCCCCATGTAACTAGTACTGGGGTGTTCGGGATAAATCTAAACACTCTTTATCCAAATTTTTGGTCCTTTAAGGAGGTGTTTAGCGCAACGAACAAGGCAATCGGACTATACAACTTTATCACTCTCACTTAGCCATAGAAGTCTATAATTTTAAAATTTGGCGTAGCCCCTCGTATTCGGAAAGCCGAACTTGGGTCGCTATACACGCCTAAATCGGACAAGGCCGATTCCTCGCCCAAAGCAGGATTTTTTTTTAAGAATTTGAGACCTCTCGAACAGCGACTAGCTCTCGCGGCATCATGACTGTCAGTTTTCGGCTTTCTCTACTGAGGTGCTCGTCTGGAAGAATCGCGACACAATCGCAGTAGTTCTCCCTGTTCTACCTTAGTCGTGTCACATCCCTAGTTCTAGTTTGACCTAGACTAACTAGTCATGTGTTGCATCATGTTGAAATTCTTTTGAATTTGAAATAGGGATTGATCAAACCCTAACACCAGATCAAATCAAATAGGTCCAACATAAAATCATTTTCAATGAACCTGAAATGCCTTCTAAAATGTCCATCATTTTTTCCATGGGTTAGAACCTCTGCCAAAAATTGGTTCACATTTTTCTAGGACACATAAGGTCATTGGATTAAATCATTACCTATTTGCATTAGGGCATTTAAATGCTATGAAATAATCTAAATGCACAAATAATTCTGGAAATAAGTGAGGGATGTTGGGAATAATCTAAACAGAGCCCACAACTATTTTCAGGATTTTTGGAAACGTTTTGGTATATTTATTAAAGCTCAGAAGTTACAGAAAAATAGAAAATAGAAAGAAATAGGGAAGCAGAAAAGGAGAAGACCTACCTGGGCCAACTTACCTGGCGCCCAGCCGGCCAAACGCTGTGCTGCCCAGCCAGTGCAGCGCCTTCTTCAACCTTCTACCAGAAGGCGAGGCAGCTGTGTGGAGAGCGCACAACCGAGCTGCGCCAACTCCTGCTTGCCACCTCCCGTTTCCCCCTCGCGTACGGCGACGCCACGCGACCCCCTGGATCTCTCACACTCCCCCCCGAGCTCATTCCCCTCCTGTGCTCTCCCTCCCTCTCGTCACCGAACGCACCTGCCGCCGCCGACTTGCGCTACCGCGGCCATGGCCTCTCCCTCGTCCCCTTGAGTAGTCCAGAGGCTCCGCGTTGATGCCCTTGCCCTCTCCACCGAGTCACGCCACGCCAGGTACGCGGGAACGCCGCCACCATCGTCGTCTTCAAGCTCGGCAGGGCGAGATCACCGCCGTCGTTCCGTCGTCACCAAGTCGTCCCCGAGCCCACTTAGTGTCTCGTCCGACTCCCCGTGAGCTCCTCTTCTTTTTCCCTCACTCCATGCACTCGATTCCATCCCCTAGCTAGCAGCCCCGCCGGACACGAGAGCTCACCGCCGCCGGACCTCACGCCGCCGAGGCCAGAGCCTGTTTCCACCGCTCGTGAGCACGCAGACATGCTCCTAGCATCTTCAGGGAGCTAACCCGTAGCCCATCCTGCTCCCTAGCGCACTGAAGCGCCGTGCCGCACGCACCCGAGCTCCGGCCGCCGCCCAACTTGTCGCCGCTGCCACTACAGATCGCCCCGCGAACAGCCGGTGCCTCCCCTAGATGCGGGCGAGCGAGGGCAACCCACTGGTGTCCTTGGCTTGACCTACTGTCGCCCGTAGCACCACTCCGGCGACCTTCCGCTGCGACTTGAGGTCGCCGGCGTCTAACCCCGGTGGCTGGTGACGTGGCACCATCATTAGCCGCTAATGAACCCACTAATTAACCCCCTCTCTCACTGGCATATGGGCCCCATGACTTCATTAACCCTGGGTTTATTTCCTGCTTAGATTAGTTTATAACCCAGCGGGACCCACACATCAGAACTGACCCTGCTGACGTGGCCATTGACCAGGTCCACCTGTCAGCGACACTAACTAGCCCTGTGTCACTGACGTGTGGACCCCACACATCAGGTTTGACCTGGACCGGCCCCCGTTGACTCGTTGACATCACGCTGATGTAATGCTGATGCAGTAATCACTTTTCTGGATTTTAAATAAATCTAAATGATTTATTTATTTTCAGAAAAGTCCTAAACTTCTAAAAATCATAGAAATTCAACCGTAGCTCAGAATGAAATAAATTATATATGAAAATTTATCAGAAAAATATGAAGAATCTGTTTATGGCATTCTCATGTTTGATCAACTTACAGACACTGTATATGACAATTTGAATAAATGGCAGTTGAATATCCACATATGGAGTTTGAATTTGAATCTTGGATTCAAAGCAACTCCATGTAACCTGTTGCTAGTTGCATTAGCTCAAATCACAGCATATTGACATGTCATGATCATGCATCATATTGTTGCATTGCATTGATTGTGTTTCTTCTATGTTGCCGGTATTTGTTCTCCCTCAGTAGACGTGGTTCCGACTATGAGATTGATGACACCGATGAAGAGCTATATTATCTTCAGAAGTGCGAGGCAAGCAAAACCCCCTTGTTCATTCCGATACAATCCCACTCTCTCGCTCCTGCTCTCTTTTACTGCATTAGGACAACAACGATTCATCTGTTACTTGCTGCGGTAGTTGAATCCCTTTCCTCTACATAACCTGTCATTGCCACCGTAAATAGATGAAACCCACTAGCATGAGTAGGAGTTGTTTGAGCCTTGATGGGCCTACTCATTCATTCTTGTTTGTCATGCCTGCTACTGCTTAGAGTTGAGTCAGGTCTGATTCATCGGGGTGAATCAGAATGGTGATGAACATGTCCTACTGTGTGTGAGCTAAGTGTGTGAACACGATTTGGTAAAGGTAGCGGTGAGAGGTCATGTAGGAGTACATGGTGGGTTGTCTCATTGAAGCCGTCCTCAGGAACTGAGTTCTGTGTTTGTGATCCATGAAACAGCTACTACCATGCATTAGGCCCTGAAATATGACCCCGCTCGACTTCTTAACCACCCTAGTCCTCTGTCCAGGAGTTGCAAGTAGTTTCTGGTGTTTGTAGTATGCTGAGGCCATGCTCAGCGCTAACCTGAGGGGTGGGCTATGATGCGGTAGGCATGTGGCCGGGTATGCCGGGCGCCCGTTTGGTGTCGCCGAACCCTGTACACATCGTTCGGGGCCGTATGTCGAAACCTTGGCCGGACTCCCTGCAGATGGAACCTGAATAGGCGATAAACCTGGACTAGAGACTTGAGTGTTTAGGTAGGTCGTGGTCTACACCCACGTCGGCTTTCGCTTGAAGTCTGTCGAGCACATGTCGTGTGCGGACACTAAGTGGTGGAAACATGTATGAAGAAGTACACCCATGCAGGGTTATAAACAATCTATTCGAATAGCCGCGTCCATGGTAAAGGACCTCTGTGTTGCCTATACAGTTCATGGACAAGTGAAAGTGGATACTTTAAAATACGCAAGATAAGCGTGAGTGCTATGGATGGCGTTCTCGTAGGGAGACGGGAGCGGATCCATAGTAGTGTATTGATATGGTGAATATGTGGACTCGTGTGCGCCACGTCAAAAGAGTTACTTACAGTCGTAGTTCAGGATAGCCACCGAGTCAAAGCTGGCTTGCTGCAGTTAAACTCCACCAACCCCTTTGTTGATAATGATGCATGTGTAGCTAGTTCTGATGTAAGTCTCGGTGGGTACATTTGTACTCACGTTTGCTTAATTTATGTTTTGTAGAGAGACTTCAGTCTCTCTAGTAGTTCCACGTGGACTTCGACGTTTAGCTTGTTACCTCAGCTACGATCTTGTGCCCTCGGCAGGATCTAGTAGATAGTCAGGCTTCTCAGCCTTTTTCATTTATAGATGTATGTACTCAGACATGTTAAGCTTCCGCATGTGCTTTGACTTGTATGCTCTGAATGTTGGGTCGACCCACCATGCTTTGACATGTTAAGTTTCATGGATCACAAACACAGAACTCAGTTCCTGAGGACGGCTTCAATGAGACAACCCACCATGTACTCCTACGTGGCCTCTCACCTCTACCTTTACCAAATCATGTTCACACACTTAGCTCACACACAGTACGACATGTTCATCACCATTCTAATTCATCCCTGATGAGTCAGACTGACTCAACTCTAAGCATTAGCAGCCGTGACAAACAAGCATGAATGAGTAGGCACATCAGGGCTCAAACAACTCCTACTCATGCTAGTGGGTTTCATCTATTTACTGTGGCAATGACATGTCATGTAGAGGAAAGGGGTTCAACTACCGCAGCAAATAACAAATGAATCGTTGTTGTCCTAATGCAGTAAAAGAGAGCAGGAGCAAGAGAGTGGGATTGTATCGGAATGAACAAGGGGGGTTTTGCTTCCCTAGAACTTCTGAAGATAATATAGCTCTTCATCGGTGTCATCAATCTCATAGTCGGAACCACGTCTACTGAGGGAGAACAAATACCGGCAACATAGAAGAAACACAATCAATGCAATGCAACAATATGATGCATGATCATGACATGTCAATATGCTGTGATTTGAGCTAATGCAACTAGCAACAGGTTAGATGGAGTTGGTTTGAATCCAAGATTCAAATTCAAACTCCATATGTGGATATTCAAATGCCATTTATTCAAATTGTCATATACAATGATTGTAAGTTGATCAAACATGCATGAGTATGGCATAAATAGATTCTTCATATTTTACTGATAATTTGTCATATACAATTTATTTCATTCTGAGCTACAGTTGAATTTCTATGATTTTTAGAAGTTTAGGACATTTTTTGAAAATAAATAAATCGTTTAGATTTATTTAAAATCCAGAAAAGTGATTACTACATCAGCATTACATCAGCATGACATCCGAGAGTCAACATGGGCCGGTCCAAGGGCACCAGTGGGTTGCCCTCGCTCGCCCGCATCCAGGGGAGGCACCGGCTGGTCGCAGGGCAATCTGTAGCGGCGGCGCAGGCAAGTTGGGCGGCGGCTGGAGCCCGGGTGCGTGCGGCCCGGTGCTGCAGTGTGCTAGGGAGTAGGATGGGCTCCGGGTTAGCTCCCTGAATATGCTAGGAGCACGTCCCCGTGCTCACGAGTGGTGGAAACGGGATCTGGCCTCGACGGCATGAGGTCTGGCAGCGGTGAGCTCTCGGGTCCAGCGGTGCTACTAGCTAGAGGACGAAATTGAGTGCATGGAGTGAGGGGAAAAGAAGAAGAGCTCACGGGGTGTCAGACGAGACGCTAAGTGGGCTCGGGGATGGCTTGGTGACGACGGAACGGCGGCGGCGATCTCGCCCAGCCGAGCTTGAAGACGACGGTGGTGGCGGTGTTCCCGGGTACCTTGCGTGGCGTGACTAATCAATGGAAATTCTCATAGCTTTGGGAGACTCATTGATATCATGATTAGGAGGAGTAGATCTAAGTTTCAAAGAATCAACATCAAGCAAAAGTCTATCAACGTTCCTAGCCAAATCATCAACTTTTAGCAATTTTTCTTCCAGCATGGCATTAAAATTCTTTTGAGAGATCATAAATTCTTTCACACTATTCTTAAAATCAGAGGGCATCTTATTATAATTACCATAAGAATTATTGTAGTAATTTCCATAATTATTAGAGGAATTACTAGGGAACGGTCTAGGATTAAAGTTTCCTCCATAAGCATTGTTACCAAAATTATTCCTACCAACAGAATTCACATCCATAGATTCATTATTATTCTCAATCAAAGTAGACAAAGGCATATCATTGGGATCAATAGAAGCACTCTTAGTAGCAAACAATTTCATAAGTTCATCCATCTTTCCACTCAAAACGTTAATTTCTTCTATAACATGCACTTTCTTACTAGTAGATCTTTCGGTGTGCCATTGAGAATAATTAGCCATAATATTATCAAGGAGTTTTGTAGCTTCTCCTAAGGTGATTTCCATAAACGTGCCTTCCGTGGCCGAATCTAAAAGATTTCTAGAAGCAAAATTCAATCCGGCATAAAAATTTTATATGATCATCCATAAATTCAAACCATGAGTAGGGCAATTACGAATCATCAATTTCATTATTTCCCAAGATTGGGCAACATGCTCATGATAAAGTTGTTTAAAATTCATATATCGTTCCTAAGAGATATGATCTTAGTGGGAGGAAAATACTTAGAGATAAAAGCACCTTTGCACTTATTCCATGAATCAATAATATTCTTAGGCAAAGACGAAAACCAAACTTTAGCGCGATCTCTAAGTGAAAACGGAAATAACTTCAATTTAACAATATCATTATCCGTATCTTTCTTCTTTTTCATCTCACACAAATCAACAAAGTTGTTCAGATGGGTAGCAGCATCTTCACTAGGAAGGCCAGAGAATTGATCTTTCATAACAAGATTCAGCAAAGCAACATTGATTTCATAAGACTCACCATCATTAGGAGGAGCAATCGGAGTACTAAGGAAATCATTATTACTGGTATTGGAAAAGTCACACAATTTGGTATTATCTTGCGCCATAGCGACAAGTAATCCAACACACAAGAAACAAAAAGGCAAGTGAAAGATAGAGGAGATTGGGAAAGAGAGGGCGAATAAAACGGCAAGGGTGAAGTGGGGGAGAGGAAAACGAGAGGCAAATGGCAAATAATGTAAATGCGAGGAAGATGAGTTTGTGATTGGTACTTGGTATGTCTTGACTTGAGCGAAGACTGTCGGTGTCAAAACCGGCAGATCTCGGGTAGGGGGTCCCGAACTGTGCGTCTAAGGCTAATGGTAATAGGAGGCAGGGGACACAATGTTTACCCAGGTTCGGGCCCTCTCGATGGAGGTAATACCCTACTTCCTGCTTGATTGATCTTGATGATATGAGTATTACAAGAGTTGATCTACCACGAGGTCGTAGAGGCTAAACCCTAGAAGCTAGCCTATGATTATGATTGTTCCTGCCCTATGGACTAAACCCTCTAGTTTATATAGACACCAGAGGGGGCTAGGGTTACACAGAGTCGGTTACAGAGAAGGATATCTACATATCCGGATTGCCAACCTTGCCTTCCACGCAAAGGAGAGTCCTACCCGGACACAGGATGAAGTCTTCATTCTTGTATCTTCATAGTCCAACAGTCCGGCCAAAGTACATAGTCCGGCTGTCCGAGGACCCCCTAATTCGGGAGTCCCTCAGTAGCCCCTGAACCAGGCTTCAATCACGATGAGTCCGGCCCGTAGATTGTCTTCGGCATTGAAAGGCGGGTTCCTTCTCCGAATACTCTATAGAAGATTTGGAACACAAGGCTCGTGTCCGGCTCTACAAAAAAAATTCCACCTACCTCCGTAGAGAGCACAATATTCGACAAATCTAACCTGCTGACAATTTTCGTAGCGTGACATCACGCCACGGCCCAGTTATTATTCGAACCGTTTTTCTCAACCAGCTGCTGCACATATTGCGAGGCGGTTTCCTTGGCACGTCTTGTCAAAGCAGAGATCGTGTCCCCTTATCATGGGATTCTCATCAATACGGGTGTCGGTAACCCAACTGCGCCATCAATCGCGATGCTTGGGGAATAAGCGATTTTACGGGGCAAGTGGGGAGGCGCACAGTTTCTACCGCCTTTATAAAGAGATAACGATTCCTCTTTTTCACCCACGCCTTCTTCTCCCCCTGCTCATCCATTCTCGCACGCCCGAGCTCCAGCACCCAAGTTCTCACCTTCTCCATAAAGCCATTCCAAACATGTCCGGAGCAGGAGGCAAGTGGATGGTATCCTCTGTTTAGGAGGAGGACATTACGAAGCTCCGGGAAGCCGGATACTTGGCCGCAAACATCGCGCACCGGCTCCCGGAGGCAGGGCAGATCGTCCCTACTCCGGAACCCCACGAGAGGGTTGTATTCCTTCCTCACTTTGTCTGCGGACTGGGATTCCCCCTCCACCCATTTGTCCGCGGGCTCAAGTTTTACTACGGGCTGGACTTCCATGATCTGGCCCCCAATTTCATCCTCAACATGTCGGTGTTTATCGTCGTGTGCGAGGCCGTCCTCCGCATCAAGCCCCACTTCGGCCTGTGGCTGAAGACCTTCAATGTGAAGCCGAAGGTGGTGGTCGGCCAACAAGCGGAGTGCGGAGGCGCCATGGTGGGCAAGATGCCCAACATTACCTGGCCCGAAGGCTCCTATGTGGAGACCGTGAAGGGGTGGCAATCGGGGTGGTTCTATATCACCGTGCCGCGCGACGCCAACTGGGCGGCGACCCCCGAATTTCGATCTGGTATCCCCATGCGGCTCAACTCCTGGAAAGAGAAGGTCTTAGCCTGGGGTTCGCCGGTGGAGCTGACCGGACTCCAGACATATGTCAAAAATGTGATAAGCAAGAAAATCAAGCTTGTCAACGTGGTCCAGGTCATGCGCTTCTGCCGGATCCTTCCGTGTCAAAGACGGATTTTCAATATGTGGGAGTTCAACCCGGCCGAACACCAGACGCTGCGAGAGCTCTTCCACACGATGCACAAAGACGTCTCGAAGCTGCTATTCAAGGCCGCCGAGGTACCTCCTCCCATTACCGAGGATCACGGACTCAGCGCAAAGCGCCCCGCCAATCCGGTAAGCTCTTTATATTTTTCAAGATGTTCCTTTCCCCAGTATATTTGTGGGAGGAATCTAAGCCTCCACGCCAATTTAATAGGACTTGGTAGCGACAGCGGAGCGGATCAACTATCCAGCTCCACTAACTGAAGATCCAGCAACAGCTCTCTTAACGGAGATGCTGTTTCTGGCGCCCTATGAGGTGCCAGAGAAGAAGGCCAAGAAGAAGGCCGTGGGGACCAGGAAAGGTCTCCGGCGCAAGCTTCTATC
This sequence comes from Triticum dicoccoides, assembly GCF_002162155.2. Classification (NCBI taxonomy): domain Eukaryota; kingdom Viridiplantae; phylum Streptophyta; class Magnoliopsida; order Poales; family Poaceae; genus Triticum; species Triticum dicoccoides. The sequence continues at coordinate 239,674,464 of NC_041381.1, read as the reverse complement.
GGACTCATCATCCAAAGACACCATGGCGCGCTCCTCCAACAAAAACGAGGAGGAGGAAGAGGAAAGTCCTCCCCTCAACCAAGGGGGGGGGGGAGAAAAGGAAGGCCGCCCCATCTGGGGAGGCCGAAGGGTCCAAGAAGGGAAAGACCCTCCCTCCAGACGACTCCACAACAGCTGCCTACAGCGATGAGGAGTGGTTGCCCAGAGACAAGCCCCTGGCAAAGTCATAAGTATCCGGACACTATAATACTTCAGGTATGCTTTGCTTTATTGCTTCTTATCATGTCCAATGTGATCGTGCAGTCCGTCCAAAGCCCACATCGACGTATCCTCCTCGAATGGGTCTTTGGGCCAGTTAGCAATGAACAGCGATTCACTCCCAATGGCCACCTCCCCCCGGCCCGCGGACGACACCGAGGTGTTGTCTCAAAGGATATCGGTCTAGGGGGAGACGGTTCTGGGGACACCCCAAGGCAAAATCCCAGACGCCAGGAACATGGGAGGGAAGACCCCCATGGATGCTGAGAACGGGGGCCGCAACAAGTCTGTCCCCCAGCCGGATACTGCACCGGAACCCGCAGTGGTTCCGGATTCGGGCAGGCAGCCTCTCTCTAAGGGGGGCGAGCCGCCCGTGCCGATGACCTCTGTCCATCCAAAGGCATCGGACAACTTGCTGGAAGTGCTTCATGGCGCTTACATTGACGAAGAGCACCGCACCATCATGAGTGCGGTGATTGAGAAGGTTTGGTCAGCCAAAATCGGATTGACCAAAGCCTGCGCCAGCCTCCTAACAGGCTTTGAGGTAAGTAGCCAAATTATGAGGAAATATCATAGCATAGATAGTAGCCCCTGATGCTCTGTTTGGTGTTCGGAAAGAAAGGCCGAATAGAGGATCAAAAAACATCTACATGAGTCTAATTAGAATATGTCTATGTGAATAAGCAGGCGTCGCTGCTGGCCGCTGCCGCTCGTACTGCGAAGGTATCTAGACTGAAGCAGGACCTGGAGCGGACCGAGGGAGAGCTCAGCCTCGTGAAGTGGCAGCTCAAGGATAACAAAGGTACACAATACCCCGTCTGTACATTTATAAATAAAAAATTGCTGACGCTAATAGGAGCGTCATGAATTTGAATAGGGGCCACGACCGAAACGGCGGCCCTGAAGAAGGAGCTGACCGAGGCCGAAGACAAAGCGGCCTAGGAACACGCCGAGCGCGAGAAACAAGAGGCCCGAGTCGACGAGGTCTAGCAAGAGCTCCAGGATTTCGTCAAAAATACGAGTCCTTGGAGCGTGACTCTAAGACACAAGAGTACGAGCTTGCGAAGACCGTCCAGAGCGCACAAGATGCCAACGCCGAATGTCAGGACCCCGACTCAATGCCACATCGATCTAGCATGTAACACCTCATATCACTTTGCGGCCTCACGCACGGTATCCCCACGGGTGTCGCCTTACCTTTGCCCGGGACCGTTTGCGCCTTTTGGCACACCTATATGATAGTGTCGCTAGCATCCATATGATAAGGAGCCCGGGCTGACATGGCTAGTCGTAAACCCAAAGTGGCACAAACTTACAGGGACAGGCATCCATGACCCAGCATCGAACGTGTCGGTCATCAGCAAGTGAATCCAGGCTGTAGCACTGGGCTAGCAGGACTCCGGTGAACCGGGCTGTAGCGGGCTAACAGGACTCCGGTATTCATCGCGTGACATTTCCCCAAAGGGACAGACACAGGAACGAAGAAGGACACATGCGGGCCAGCCTAAGTGTTCCGGAGCAGTAGCAAGCTACCATGGCTCAGTGGGAACACTAGGAGATATTTCCCGGTAAGAGAGGCTACTAAGGATAAACAACTAGATAGTCAGATCCCACACATACCAAGCATTTCAATAACATACACAGTATGCTCGATATGTGCAAATACAACATGGCATCACAACATGACTCTACAACTCAAGTATTTATTCAATAGGCTCCGAGGAGCGAGATATTACAATCATGGGTCTCATGACCCAACATTCAGAGCATACAAGTCAAAGGACATGCGGAAGCTTAACATGTCTGAGTACAGACATCTACAAAAGAAAAAGGCTGAGAAGCCTGACTATCTACCAGATCCTGCCGAGGGCACAAGATCGTAGCTGAGGTAACATGCTAAATGTCGAAGTCCACGCGGTACTACTAGCGAGACTAAAGTCTCTCTGCAAAAACATAAATTAAGCAACATGAGTACAAATGTACCCAACAAGACTTACATCAGAACTAACTACATATGCATCATTATCAACAAAGGGGATGGTGGGGTTTAACTACAGCAAGCCAGCTTTGACTCGGTGGCTATCCTGAACTACGACTGCAAGTAACTCTTTTGAGGTGGCGCACACGAGTCCACATATTCACCATATCAATACACCACTATGGATCCGCTCCCGTCTCCCTACGAGAACGCCATCCATAGCACTCACGCTTATCTTGCGTATTTTAGAGTATCCACTTTCACTTGTCTATGAACTGTACAGGCAATCCAGAAGTCCTTTTCCGCGGACACGGCTATTCGAATAGATCATATTAACCCCGCAGGGGTGTACTTCTTCACACACGCTCTCACCACTTACCGCCGTTTACACGACATGTACTCGGCAACCTTCAAGCGGAAGCCCAGCGAGGGTGTCGGCCACGACCTGACTAACCACACAAGTCTCTCGTCCAGGTTTATCGCCTATTCGGGTTCCATCCGCAAGGAGATCCGGCCGGGGTGTCGCTCACGGCCCCAAACGATGTGTGCAGGGTTCCCAAGCCCACCTCGACGGGTGGATCTACGCTTGGTACACCGTGCCACTGTGCCTAGTCTGTCCCAAGCCCACCTGTACCGGGTGCCACTTGGTAGACTACTAACACTACCTACAAACACCAGAAACTAGTTGCAACTCCTGGACAGAGATCAAGTTGATTAATAAGCCGAGAGGGGCCGAGTTACCGGAACCCAATGTGTGGTAGTAGCTGTTCATGGATCACAAACACAGAACTCAGTTCCTGAGGACGGCTTCAATGAGACAACCCACCATGTACTCCTACATGGCCTCTCACCGCTACCTTTACCAAATCATGTTCACACACTTAGCTCACACATAGTAGGACATGTTCACACACCTCCAATTCATCCCTGATGAATCAGACCTGACACAACTCTAAGCAATAGCAAGCATGACAAACAAGCATGAATGAGTAGGCACAATAGGGCTCAAACAACTCCTACTCATGCTAGTGGGTTTCATCTATTTACTGTGGCAATGACAGGTCATGCAGAGGATAAAGGGGTTCAACTACCGCAGCAAGTAACAGTTGTATCATTGTTGTCCTAATGCAGTAAAAGAGAGCAGAAGCGAGAGAGTGGGATTTTATCGGAATGAACAAGGGGGTTTTGCTTGCCTGGCACTTCTGAAGATAATATAGCTCTTCATCGGTGTCATTGATCTCATCGTCGGAACCACGTCTACTGAGAGGGAACAATTACCGGCAACAGAGAGGAAACACAATCAATGCAATGCAACATTATGATGCATGATCATGACATGGCAACATGCTGGTGTTTTGAGCTAATGCAGCTAGCAACAAAGTTAAATGAAGTTGGTTTGAACCCTAAGTTCAAATCCAAACTCCATATGTGAAATTCAAATGTCATTTATATGATTTGTCCTAAACATCATCCATAAGTTGTTCTAACATGCATGAAAATGATACAGATGGATAGTTTGGATTTTTCTGATAATTTTTCATATATAAATTATTTAATTTGGAGTTACGGTTGAATTTCTATGATTTTTAGAAGTTTAGATCATTTTCTGGAATTTATAAATCATTTCTCATTTATTTTAGTTCCAGAAAATGTTTACTGCGTCAGCATTAGGTCACGCTGACCTCAGCAGGTCAACAGGCGTCGACCAGGTCAAACCTGACGCTGGGACCCACTAGTCAGTGACTAGGCTAATTAACAGGGAGTGTTAGTGCTAATTTAATCCTAACTAAAAGTGTCAGTGGGGGCATGGGCCCACATGTCAGTGCTTAGTTAATTAACTAATTAAATTAGTGTTAACTAATCTAACACCTAAATAAATAGTGCCTGGCCCACACGTCAGTGAGCCAGAGCAGGTCAAAGTGCGGTCAAACCCGGGTCAAACCTGCCGGAGTTGACCCGCGGCTCGTCGCCGGCGACGCCAGCGACGGTGGAGGGCGTCGGAAACGCTCCTCCGGCGACCAAATCGGCGACTGAGGGGCTCTACGCGTGGCTGGCGTTGCAGCGCGTCGGCTGGTGGCAGTAGCCGGGCCTGGGGTGGCCGGAGTCGACGGCCACGAGCTCAAAGGCGGCAGCCGGAGTTCGGTGGGGCACGGGCGGGGCACTGCGGCTTGCGGGCGAGCGAGCGAGGTAGGTGGGCGGCATCTCTGGCGTTCCAGGAACACAGTGGTGCAACTGGTCGGAGCTGAGGTGCTTAGGAGCGAGGACCTCATCGGCCATGGCGGACGGCGGCGCCGGTTACTCGCGGGCATTGGCTACGGGACGAAAACAACGACGTGGTTAAGGGGGAAAGGACCGGGAGCTCATGTTGAGGCCGAAGACAGGCTCAGCTGGCTCAGGGACGACCGGAAGGCGACGAATCCGTCGATGGAGTCCGGCGGCCGTGCTCGGGGAAGACGACTCGTGGCGGCGATGTGGGGCTCCCGCAGTGGCATGGCTCGGGGTGGAAGAAAGAGGGGGTCGAGTCGGAGCCTCTGGGCCGGTCAGAGAAGCGAGGGGGAGGCGGTGGTTGCAGCTACGGCGAACGGCGTCGGTGGCAATGGCAGCGCTCGGCTGTGGGAAGGAGAGCGAGACTGAGGAGGGGGAAATCACGGGGGAGAGTGAGAGAGGTCCAGGGGGTGCGTGGCCGTCTCCGTGGCGCTGGAAGGGCCTGGAGGGCGTGAGGCAGGCAGGGAGGAGGCCACGGCGATCGCGCGCGCGGCGACACGCCTCTGCCTACTAGCAGAGGTTGAAGACAGCCGCTTCACCTGATGGGCTGGGCCGCCAGCTGGAGTTGGGCCAGGACAGTGTTGGGCTACAGGTAGGCCAGGTGAGTTTCTGCTCTCTTTCTCTCATTTGTTTCTGTTTGTGTAACTTTGTGGCTTTTCTAAAAATACTTAGGCATTTGCAAAAATCACCAAACTGCACATGCCCATTGTTTAGAACATATCCAACATGGAACATTTCAGTTTGGGATTATGTGGACGTTTAAAATATTATATAGCATTTAAATGCCCAAATGCAATTAGAGTATGATTTAATTCAGTGACCCAATGTTGTCCTAGAAAAATGTGAACCAATTTTTCCAGAGGTTCTAACCCAGGACAAGAATGATGGACATTTTTGAAGGGTATTTCAGGTTCATTGAAAAAGATTTTAGTAAACCCGAGTTGTCTTCAGGGGGGTGCTGGGGGTTCTGTCATCCCCATTACAACTTTTTGTGAAAAGTAAACATGATGCAACACTAGATGCTAGCACTAGGCATGGTTAGAGCTAGGGATGTGACAGCTCACCCCCACTAAGATGAAGGGGAAACGCAAACTAGTATAATCTTCACGATCCAGGGTGCACTTCATAAGAGCGTTAATTCAATCACCATCTTTGTCTCGTCGTCTTGCTCTGAGAACTCCAACTAACATGACAATGAGAGGGAAAGAAAGACTCTAGAAGGATCGATCTTATCAAAGGTCGAACAACTTAGGATCAACTCATGGAATGAGACATAGCAACATCTCTCGAGCTGAGACACGAAGCATACATCTGAAGGGATGGAGTGAGACAGATGACAAAGGTTCACTAGGTAGAAACCAATTCCACACTTAAGAGGGTGGTGAACGGTTGTCAACGTAGCGAGGAGTTGAGTTGCCATGATACCACAACGAGACACCTGAGGGACCGTGACTCGTAGATATATCCCCTTAAGTGGCAAAAAGAATTACCTTTGATTCAGAGACCATTGAAACTCTCTATACCAGCCTAAGGAGATTCTCAAACGATCGTTTGAAAGGGTTCATTAGAATGGCATACCCAAACTAGGATGGATGATGTGGATTACCTTGTTGAAGACAACGCAAGGGATGATTTCGCTTGCGCGTGCTCTCCAGAATTTGAGCATTTCCATATTCATCAAGGTCTTACCAACATCCGTGTCAAGGGTCCTGGCAACATAACGTACTACCATGATGAACAGCGATGGACGATGCAGATACAAAGGAAGATAACACCTTCTCAGACTTCCCCTTAGCGAGGCCAAGAGAACGAAATCTGGATGATCGACCGAGAGACATTTATCACTCCGCTTCTGATGTTCTCCCTGATGTGCTAGTATAACCCATTCATAGATATGGTTTGATATCTAGAACATCAAGTAAAAGGTCGGACTTCGGGAACACAAAAATCATAAGGCACAACTAGGGGGTAAATCCTACGAAATCCTTATGGGGAGGTGGCCAACTTCCTCAATCAAGATACTACAATAATATGTCTTCCGGCTGAGTGTGTCAGCCACGACATCCACTTTACCGGTTACGGTGAGACCAATATTATAGTTCTTGGGAAACATCCAAACCATTGTATCTGCCTGAGATTCAGATCTGGTTGGCATCAGGATAATCCAGACTCATCAAGTCTAGGAAGAAAAATGAAAGTTTGCAACACAAATCAACGAGATGACGTTGTGAGATTCTTGGGAAATGAACTACAATAGCAAGCTCCAAAACATGAGCTGGTTCTGCTACAACATGTGAACACGTTGTCCGAGACAAGCATGACCACATGGTAGTCTTACAATAAAACACTACCAAGTTCAGGTAGGGAACCATCATTGAGGATATCAAAGTCCTTGTGCACTTATCGATGAACTTCTTATCCTTGAGCAAATCAATCAGTGGCTTGGTGTGCTAGGGATATGTATGGAATGAAGATGATCAGTCTCTCAGACCATAGAATACTTCGCACGTGCATCACTGACTTGGGATGATTCCAGAGGAGGTAAAACAAGCCTTCTCAAATTCATGGCGGCAACTTGCATCAAGTGCACATGAATTAGAGGGAGTCACTTCTTCCGTCCAAGCATATTCTTCATGAACGGAACATGAAGATACTGCTTATAAAGTTTCCAATACTAGCTGGATGTTCAACACAAATCATGGAGAAGATAACAATGTTGTTGATGGGCTCAACAACAATTCATCCAGGTTTCCATGAAGATGGAATTCCATAATTATGTGAACAAGTGATAGCATTGGTCAGACCCAAAAGATATAATGGTGTATGCTCGAGGAAACAACCACGAGTAAGACAACATTACGAATATCGTTGATTATGACTTGATTTGATGATAACCCATATGCAAATCAAAGGTTTGGTAAGACAATAGATCCAGCAATTGATCACAAGGATCAATCAATGAAGATATCATCTTTCTTCAACACTCACGCACAAGGATATCCCTTTGGAATGAACTGAGTCGGACAAGCTTTTATCTTCCAACTCTCCAAGTTGTCATTTTTAGCTTAGCCAACTAGTTTAGGGTATCCAACACAGATTCTTGGAGACTGGGTGGCTTGGAGGAAAACCAACATGATCACGAACTCAACATAGCAGTCACGTGACAACCGGGTAATACTTCCGAGAAGATATTCGGAACATCACGAACCACCGATACGTTACTAAGCTCGAGAACAATCTTGCTTTCGAGGCAGGACGATGTGCTCAGATAAGCAAGGATTGGCAAAATCCTAACTCATTGATCGAAGAGGTGCACCAGGAAAATGGACTAGGTAGCGCAATTAGCCTTAGGATGATGATTCAATAACCCACACGCTAAGAACAAAATTATTGTCCTTCAACTACCAAGCAACAAGGTTGCTAGGAGTATCGATTCACGCATCATAGTTCACATGTAGGCATTCCGTTTGCAACAACACGGAACCGAGGAATGAAAAAGGATGGCAGGAAGTATCACTATGTCAAGAATTCACAAGAGGTGGTGCAATTCTCATGACAATCCTGACATAAAGAAGGTAATACTTCAAGGTAGAACAGACCAGAAGCTGGATTGCATTTGATCTGCGGGATACAACTACTTTGACCCAATCCTGGAAATGGAAAAGGGTACTGGAGTTTGTTTCTCCTAGTCACTCTGGAATAGAATGGCTTGACGGACCACAAGAGTAATAGGCATCGATAAACACGATTGCACAACTACTCCTTACTATCAATTGATAGACGAGGATCAGAATACAACTAAAGGGGGACAACTCAAGGAACATGTAACTTTCTGAGTTGTGGATGCATAGATTAGTATGTTGAACCAAGTTCAACAGGTTTCTTCCGGATAACCCATGCAGAAAGGTAGAAGTGGCAGAACAACAACATAGAATCGAGAACCAGTCAAAAGCACTCTGGTTGTGACCTTTTGGTTCAAAGAACTTCTGCCATAAGCGGTTCATAGTATTTGGAAGAAGGAAATACCACGAACATCGAGGACTAATGCAAAGGTTACTAATAACCTAAAGGAGCTAGCAAACACTAACAACATGAGGTAAGTAGGGTGAATCTCGGGTTCAAGAGCCCAGGAATAGAATACCTACCAACTAAATGGCATCACGGGATGCTTTCGAGAATGATAGCCAGAATCATCACACTGGGACACAGAACATGGCTAGATTTCTAGGTGGTCCCCTAAGAAACCTACGGTCATAATAATAACTCCAACATATATGTCGAGGTAATAGAATACCTCAACTCAGCAATTAGTGTGCTTATTCTGACCAAAAAGGACATCGGGAACAGAAAGAAAGGATTTGCAAATGCATCAGACTATTTAGAGACCTGGGATGACTCGGACATCATAATGGCTGTAATGCTCAAAAGATTGAAGACATGCTACAAAAATGGTGGCATAGCCACTCAGAAGCACAATATCAAGGTTTCGAGATCAACAGTTAACATACAGAAGATAGTAGGAACTGAACTCAAGCTTAGAACCATCAATCCTCTAGGTCTATGGATTAGTAACACGTGATCCTGATAGAAAGAAGAAATAGCCTAGTTCCTTAACCCCGTAGGAAAGATAAGATGACTCAGATCAGAAGGGCATAAGGTATAAGGAGTAAAAAGAGCCTTATGTTCCATCCCACAATCAATTCCCTTATATAACTAAAGAATTTATAGACTCAACTTCGACTAGTTTGGCTTGGTAATCCTATAGGCAGTCAAGCTCTGATACCAAAGCTGTCAGGACCCCGACTCAATGCCACATCGATCTAGCATGTAACACCTCATATCACTTTGCGGCCTCACACACGGTATCCCCACGGGTGTCGCCTTACCTTTGCCCGGGACCGTTTGCGCCTTTTGGCACACGTATATGATAGTGTCGCTAGCATCCATATGATAAGGTGCCCGGGCTGACATGGCTAGTCGTAAACCCAAAGTGGCACAAACTTACAGGGACAGGCATCCATGACCCAGCATCGAACGTGTCGGTCATCAGCAAGTGAATCCAGGCTGTAGCACTGGGCTAGCAGGACTCCGGTGAACCGGGCTGTAGAGGGCTAACAGGACTCCGGTATTCATCGCGTGACATTTCCCCAAAGGGACAGACACAGGAACAAAGAAGGACACATGCCGGCCAGCCTAAGTGTTCCGGAGCAGTAGCAAGCTACCATGGCTCAGTGGAAACACTAGGAGACATTTCCCGGTAAGAGAGGCTACTAAGGATAAACAACTAGATAGTCAGATCCCACACATACCAAGCATTTCAATAACATACACACAGTATGCTCGATATGTGCAAATACAACATGGCATCACAACATGACTCTACAACTCAAGTATTTATTCAATAGGCTCCGAGGAGCGAGATATTACAATCATGGGTCTCATGACCCAACATTCAGAGCATACAAGTCAAAGCACATGCGGAAGCTTAACATGTCTGAGTACAGACATCTACAAAAGAAAAAGGCTGAGAAGCCTGACTATCTACCAGATCCTGCCGAGGGCACAAGATCGTAGCTGAGGTAACAAGCTAAACGTCGAAGTCCACGCGGTACTACTAGCGAGACTGAAGTCTCTCTGCAAAAACATAAATTAAGCAACGTGAGTACAAATGTACCCAGCAAGACTTACATCAGAACTAACTACATATGCATCATTATCAACAAAGGGGATGGTGGGGTTTAACTGCAGCAAGCCAGCTTTGACTCGGTGGCTATCCTGAACTACGACTGCAAGTAACTCTTTTGAGGTGGCGCACACGAGTCCACATATTCACCATATCAATACACCACTATGGATCCGCTCCCGTCTCCCTACGAGAACGCCATCCATAGCACTCACGCTTATCTTGCGTATTTTAGAGTATCCACTTTCACTTGTCTATGAACTGTACAGGCAATCCAGAAGTCCTTTTCCGCGGACACGGCTATTCGAATAGATCATATTAACCCTGCAGGGGTGTACTTCTTCACACACGCTCTCACCACTTACCGCCGTTTACATGACATGTACTCGGCAACCTTCAAGCGGAAGCCCAGCGAGGGTGTCGGCCACGACCTGACTAACCACACAAGTCTCTCGTCTAGGTTTATCGCCTATTCGGGTTCCATCCGCAAGGAGATCCGGCCGGGGTGTCGCTCACGGCCCCAAACGATGTGTGCAGGGTTCCCAAGCCCACCTCGATGGGTGGATCTACGCTTGGTACACCGTGCCACTGTGCCTAGTCTGTCCCAAGCCCACCTGTACCGGGTGCCACTTGGTAGACTACTAACACTACCTACAAACACCAGAAACTAGTTGCAACTCCTGGACAGAGATCAAGTTGATTAATAAGCCGAGAGGGGCCGAGTTACCGGAACCCAATGTGTGGTAGTAGCTGTTCATGGATCACAAACACAGAACTCAGCTCCTGAGGACAGCTGCAATGAGACAACCCACCATGTACTCCTACATGGCCTCTCACCGCTACCTTTACCAAATCGTGTTCACACACTTAGCTCACAGATAGTAGGACATGTTCACACACCTCCAATTCATCCCTGATGAATCAGACCTGACACAACTCTAAGCAATAGCAAGCATGACAAACAAGCATGACTGAGTAGGCACAATAGGGCTCAAACAACTCCTACTCATGCTAGTGGGTTTCATCTATTTACTGTGGCAATGACAGGTCATGCAGAGGATAAAGGGGTTCAACTACCGTAGCAAGTAACAGTTGTATCGTTGTTGTCCTAATGCAGTAAAAGAGAGCAGGAGCGAGAGAGTGGGATTTTATCGGAATGAACAAGGGGGTTTTGCTTGCCTGGCACTTCTGAAGATAATATAGCTCTTCATCGGTGTCATTGATCTCATCGTCGGAACCACGTCTACTGAGAGGGAACAATTACCGGCAACAGAGAGGAAACACAATCAATGCAATGCAACATTATGATGCATGATCATGACATGGCAACATGCTGGTGTTTTGAGCTAATGCAGCTAGCAACAAAGTTAAATGAAGTTGGTTTGAACCCTAAGTTCAAATCCAAACTCCATATGTGAAATTCAAATGTCATTCATATGATTTGTCCTAAACATCAGCCATAAGTTGTTCTAACATGCATGAAAATGATACAGATGGATAGATTGGATTTTTCTGATAATTTTTCATATATAAATTATTTAATTTGGATTACGGTTGAATTTCTATGATTTTTAGAAGTTTAGATCATTTTCTGGAATTTATAAATCATTTCTGATTTATTTTAGTTCCAGAAAATGTTTACTGCGTCAGCATTAGGTCATGCTGACCTCAGCAGGTCAACAGGCGTCGACCAGGTCAAACCTGACGCTGGGACCCACTAGTCAGTGACTAGGCTAATTAACAGGGAGTGTTAGTGCTAATATAATCCTAACTAAAAGTGTCAGTGGGAGCATGGGCCCACATGTCAGTGCTTAGTTAATTAACTAAATTAATTAGTGTTAACTAATCTAACACCTAAATAAACAGTGCCTGGCCCACACGTCAGTGAGCCAGAGCGGGTCAAAGTGTGGTCAAACCTGGGTCAATCCTTCCGGAGTTGACCCACGGCTCGTCGCCGGCGACGCCAGCGACGGCGGAGGGCGTCGGAAACACTCCTCCAGCGACCAAATCGGCGGCTGAGGGGCTCTACGCGTGGCTGGCGTTGCAGCGCGTCGGCTGGTGGCAGTAGCCGGGCCTGGGGTGGCCGGAGTCGACGGCCACGAGCTCAAAGGCGGCAGCCGGAGTTCGGTGGGGCACGGGCGGGGCACTGCGGCTTGCGGGCGAGCGAGCGAGGTAGGTGGGCGGCATCTCTGGCGTTCCAGGAACACAGTGGTGCAACTGGTTGGAGCTGAGGTGCTTAGGAGCGAGGACCTCATCGGCCATGGCGGACGGCGGCTCCAGTTACTCGCGGGCAGTGGCTACGGGACGAAAACAATGACGTGGTTAAGGGGGAAAGGACCGGGAGCTCACGTTGAGGCCGAAGACAGGCTCAGCTGGCTCGGGGACGACCGGAAGGCGACGAATCCGTCGATGGAGTCCGGCGGCCGTGCTCGGGGAAGACGACTCGTGGCGGCGATGTGGGGCTCCCGCGGTGGCGTGGCTCGGGGTGGAAGAAAGAGGGTGTCGAGCCGGAGCCTCTGGGCCGGTCAGAGAAGCGAGGGGGAGGCGGTGGTTGCAGCTACGGCGAACGGCGTCGGTGGTGACGGCAGCGCTCGGCTGTGGGAAGGAGAGCGAGACAGAGGAGGGGGAAAGCACGGGGGAGAGTGAGAGAGGTCCAGGGGGGTGTGTGGCCGTCTCCGTGGCGCTGGAAGGGCCTGGAGGGCGTGAGGTAGGCAGGAAGGAGGCCACGGCGATCGCGCGCGCGGCGACACGCCTCTGCCTACTGGCAGAGGTCGAAGACAGCCGCTTCACCTGATGGGCTAGGCCGCCAGCTGGAGTTGGGCCAGGACAGTGTTGGGCTACAGGTAGGCTAGGTGAGTTTCTGCTCTCTTTCTCTCATTTGTTTCTGTTTTCTATTTTTTTGTAACTTTGTGGCTTTTCTAAAAATACTTAGGCATTTGCAAAAATCACCAAACTGCACATGCCCATTGTTTAGAACATATCCAACATGGAACATTTCAGTTTGGGATTATTTGGACGTTTAAAATATTATATAGCATTTAAATGCCCAAATGCAATTAGAGTATGATTTAATTCAGTGACCCAATGTTGTCCTAGAAAAATGTGAACCAATTTTTCCAGAGGTTCTAACCTAGGACAAAAATGATGGACATTTTAGAAGGGTATTTCAGGTTCATTGGAAAAGATTTTAGTAAACCCTAGTTGTCTTCAGGGGGGTGCTGGGGGTTCTGTCATCCCCATTACAACTTTCTGTGAAAAGTAAACATGATGCAACACCAGATGCTAGCACTAGGCATGGTCAGAGCTAGGGATGTGACACCGAAGCTCAAAAGGCCCTCCAGGAGATTCAGGCGGCCAAGAAGATAGCGGCGGGTAGGGCATTCATTATGCAAAGCAAGCATGTGAAGGAGACTTTCCTTTTACTTACCCGAATTCGGAGCTCTCTAGGAGCGTTCGCAGATCTGCCGTGCAGCATATCGGATTCCGCGGAGTTCTACCGGGCCGAAGAAGGGAGCTCGACGGAGAAGTTGTTTTGGTCTCAATATACTAGGACCGAACATCCGATGCCCTGGAGCGACCAGTTGAAGCATTCGGTCGAATTGCACAAGGAAGCCGAACTGGCCATGAAGGATCTTATAGTCCGGATGTGGCCTGCCGAGCCCTTGCCCAACAGCTACTTCGGCCTCGTGAAGCGGCTTGTAAATGCCTGCCCGCGGCTAGAAGTCATAAAGAGGTCAGTCTGCATTGAAGGTGCGCGCCGGGCCTTCGCCCGTGCGAAAGTGCACTGGGCGAAGATGGATGTCGAGAAGCTGGTCATAGAGGGGCCACTGAAGGGCAAGGAGCACCGCCACCCCGAAAAGTATTATGACGGTGTCATGAAGGGCGCCCGCCTTGTGGCAGAGGAATGTGCTAAGGATGTAATATTTGAATGAATGTACTCATTTGATCCTGTAGTATGAAAACGAGTTCATGTGCACTATATAACGCTTGTTGATTCAAAATATTACCTTCTATGCGGCCGTTTATAAAATCCGAGAGTTGGCCAGTCGTCGGCTTCTGCCCCCATGTAACTAGTACTGGGGTGTTCGGGATAAATCTAAACACTCTTTATCCAAATTTTTGGTCCTTTAAGGAGGTGTTTAGCGCAACGAACAAGGCAATCGGACTATACAACTTTATCACTCTCACTTAGCCATAGAAGTCTATAATTTTAAAATTTGGCGTAGCCCCTCGTATTCGGAAAGCCGAACTTGGGGCGCTATACACGCCTAAATCGGACAAGGCCGATTCCTCGCCCAAAGCAGGAAAAATATTTAAGGATTTGAGACCTCTCGAACAGTGACTAGCTCTCGCCGCATCATGACAGTCAGTTTTCGGCTTTCTCTACTGAGGTGCTCGTCTGGAAGAATCGGGACACAATCGCAGTAGTTCTCCCTGTGCTACCTTAGTCGTGTCACATCCCTAGTTCTGGTTTGACCTAGACTAACTAGTCATGTGTTGCATCATGTTGAAATTCTTTTGAATTTGAAATAGGGATTGATCAAACCCTAACACCAGATCAAATCAAATAGGTTCAACATAAAATCATTTTCAATGAACCTGAAATGCCTTCTAAAATGTCCATCATTTTTTCCATGGGTTAGAACCTCTGCCAAAAATGGTTCACATTTTTCTAGGACACATAAGGTCATTGGATTAAATCATTACCTATTTGCATTTGGGCATTTAAATGCTATGAAATAATCTAAATGCACAAATAATTCTGGAAATAAGTGAGGGCTATTGGGAATAATCTAAACAGAGCCCACAACTATTTTCAGGATTTTTGGAAACGTTTTGGTATATTTATTAAAGCTCAGAAGTTACAGAAAAATAGAAAATAGAAAGAAATAGGGAAGCAGAAAAGGAGAAGACCTACCTGGGCCAACTTACCTGGCGCCCAGCCGGCCAAACACTGTGCTGCCCAGCCAGCGCAGCGCCTTCTTCAACCTTCTGCCAGAAGGCGAGGCAGCTGCGTGGAGAGCGCACAGCCGAGCTGCGCCAGCTCCTGCTTGCCACCTCCCGTTTCCCCCTCGCGTCCGGTGACGCCATGCGACCCCCTGGATCTCTCACACTCCCCCC
>NC_041381.1:239571428-239658852 GCF_002162155.2 Triticum dicoccoides | reverse complement strand
CATTCCCCTCCTGTGCTCTCCCTCCCTCTCGTCACCGAACGCACCTGCCACCGCCAACTTGCGCCACCGCGGCCATGGCCTCTCCCTCGTCCCCTTGAGTAGTCCAGAGGCTCCGCGTTGATGCCCTTGCCCTCTCCACCGAGTCACGCCACGCCAGGTACGCGGGAACGCCGCCACCATCGTCGTCTTCAAGCTCGGCGGGGCGAGATCACCGCCGCCGTTCCGTCGTCACCAAGCCGTCCCCGAGCCCACTTAGTGTCTCGTCCGACTCCCCGTGAGCTCCTCTTCTTTTTCCCTCACTCCATGCACTCGATTCCGTCCCCTAGCTAGCAGCCCCGCTGGACACGAGAGCTCACCGCCGCCGGACCTCACGCCGTCGAGGCCAGAGCCCGTTTCCACCGCTCGTGAGCACGCGGACATGCTCCTAGCATCTTCAGGGAGCTAACCCGCAGCCCATCCTGCTCCCTAGCGCACTGAAGTGCCGCGCCGCACGCACCCGAGCTCCAGCCGCCGCCCAACTTGTCGCTGCCGCCACTACAGATCACCCCGCGAACAGCCGGTGCCTCCCCTGGATGCGGGCGAGCGAGGGCAACCCACTGGTTCCCTTGGCTTGACCCACTGCCGCCCGTAGCACCACTCCGGCGACCTTCCGCTGTGACTTGAGGTCGCCGGCGTCTAACCCCGGTGGCTGGTGACGTGGCACCATCATTAGCCGCTAATGAACCCACTAATTAACCCCCTCTCTCACTGGCATATGGGCCCCATGAGTTCATTAACCCTGGGTTTATTTCCTGCTTAGATTAGTTTATAACCCAGCGGGACCCACGCGTCAGAGCTGACCCTGCTGACGTGGCCATTGACCAGGCCCACCTGTCAGCGACACTAACCAGCCCTGTGTCACTGACGTGTGGACCCCACACGTCAGGTTTGACCTGGACCGGCCCCTGTTGACTCGTTGACATCACGCTGATGTAATGCTGATGCAGTAATCACTTTTCTGGATTTTAAATAAATCTAAACGATTTATTTATTTTCAGAAAATGTCCTAAACTTCTAAAAATCATAGAAATTCAACCGTAGCTCAGAATGAAATAAATTATATATGAAAATTTATCAGAAAAATATGAAGAATCTGTTTATGGCATTCTCATGCATGTTTGATCAACTTACAGCCACTGTATTTGACAATTTGAATAAATGGCATTTGAATATCCACATATGGAATTTGAATTTGAATCTTGGATTCAAACCAACTCCATGTAACCTGTTGCTAGTTGCATTAGCTCAAATCACAGCATATTGACATGTCATGATCATGGATCATATTGTTGCATTGCATTGATTGTGTTTCTTCTATGTTGCCGGTATTTGTTCTCCCTCAGTAGACGTGGTTCCGACTATGAGATTGATGGCACCGATGAAGAGCTATATTATCTTCAGAAGTGCCAGGCAAGCAAAACCCCCTTGTTCATTCCGATACAATCCCACTCTCTTGCTCCTGCTCTCTTTTACTGCATTAGGACAACAACGATTCATCTGTTACTTGCTGCGGTAGTTGAACCCCTTTCCTCTGCATGACCTGTCATTGCCACAGTAAATAGATGAAACCTACTCATGCTAGTGGGTTTCATCTATTTACTGTGGCAATGACAGGTCATGTAGAGGAAAGGGGTTCAACTACCGCAGCAAGTAACAGATGAATCGTTGTTGTCCTAATGCAGCAAAAGAGAGCAGGAGCAAGAGAGTAGGATTGTATCGGAATGAACAAGGGGGGTTTTGCTTGCCTAGAACTTCTGAAGATAATATAACTCTTCATCGGTGTCATCAATCTCATAGTCGGAACCACGTCTACTAAGGGAGAACAAATACCGGCAACATAGAAGAAACACAATCAATGCAATGCAACAATATGATGCATGATCATGACATGTCAATATGCTGTGATTTGAGCTAATGCAACTAGCAACAGGTTAGATGGAGTTGGTTTGAATCCAAGATTCAAATTCAAACTCCATATGTGGATATTCAAATGCCAATTATTCAAATTTTCATATACAATGGCTGTAAGTTGATCAAACATGCATGAGTATGCCATAAATAGATTCTTCATATTTTACTGATAATTTTTCATATACAATTTATTTCATTCTGAGCTATAGTTGAATTTCTATGATTTTTAGAAGTTTAGGACATTTTTTGAAAATAAATAAATCGTTTAGATTTATTTAAAATCCAGAAAAGTGATTACTACATCAGCATTACATCAGCATGACATCCGAGAGTCAACATGGGCCGGTCCAGGTCAAACCTGATGTGTGGGGTCCACACGTCAGTGACACAGGGCTGGTTAGTGTCACTGACACGTGGGCCTGGTCAACGGCCACGTCAGCAGGGTCAATTTTGACGGGTGGGTCTCGCTGGGTTATAAACTAATCTAAGCAGGAAATAAACCCAGGGTTAATTAAGGTGTGGGGCCCATATGCCAGTGAGAGAGGGGGTTAATTAGCAGGTTCATTAGACTAATGACGGTGCCACGTCACCAGCCACCAGGGTTAGATGCCGATGACCTCAAGTCGCGACGGAAGGTCACTGGAGCGGCACTACAGGCGGCAGTGGGTCAAGCCAAGGGCACCAGTGGGTTGCCCTCGCTCGCCCGCATCCAGGGGAGGCACCGGCTAGTCGCAGGGTGATCTGTAGCGGTGGCGCAGGCAAGTTGGGCGGCGGCTGGAGCCCGGGTGCGTGCGGCGCGGCGCTGCATTGTGCTAGGGAGCAGGATGGGCTCCGGGTTAGCTCCCTGAATATGCTAGGAGCACGTCCCCGTGCTCACGAGTGGTGGAAACGGGCTCTAGCCTCGACGGCATGAGGTCCGGCAGTGGTGAGTTCTCGGGTCCAGCGGTGCTACTAGCTAGGGGACGAAATATAGTGCATGGAGTGAGGGGAAAAGAAGAGGAGCTCACGGGGAGTCGGACGAGACGCTAAGTGGGCTCGGGGATGGCTTGGTGATGACGGAACGGCGGCGGCGATCTCGCCCTGCCGAGCTTGAAGACGATGGTGGTGGCGGCGTTCCCGGGTACCTTGCGTGGCATGACTCGGTGGAGAGGGCGAGGGCGTTGAGGCGGAGCCTCTGGACTGCTCAAGGGGACGAGGGAGAGGCCATGGCCGCGATGGTGCAAGTCGGCGGTGGCAGGCGCGTTCGGTGACGAGAGGGAGGGAGAGCAGAGGAGGGGAATGAGGTAGGGGGGAGTGTGATAGATCCAGGGGGTCGCGTGGCATCACCAGACGCGAGGGGGAAACGGGAGGTGGCAAGCAGGAGCTGGCGCAGCTCGGCTGTGCACTCTCCACGCAGCTGCCTCTCCTTCTGGCAGAAGGTTGAAGAAAGCGCTGCGCTGGCTGGGCTGCACAGCGTTGGGCCGGCTGGGCGCCAGGTAAGTTGGCCGAGGTAGGTCTTCTCCTTTTCTGCTTCCCTATTTCTTTCTATTTTCTATTTTTCTGCAACTTCTGAGCTTTAATAAAAATACCAAAATGTTTCCAAAAATCCTGAAAATAGTTGTGGGCTCTGTTTAGATTATTCCAATAGCCCTCACTTATTTCCAGAATTATTTGGGCATTTAGATTATTTCATAGCATTTAGATTATTTCATAGCATTTAAATGCCCAAATGCATTTAAGTTTGGGGTGCCGCACTGTCGTAAGTGTTCGGACTTTTCTTGTCGTGTTATGGGGTACACTGAAGCCCCTGGCGAGCTGATCGTACCAATATGTACGGGAGCTATTTGTAATAAATAAACAGTCAAGGAAAAGATAGAGAAATGTAATAATAAGCTGATGTTGTACATTATTTTCCATTGTTATAATAATAAGTCGAGGCGTATGTATACAAGTAGTGCGACAAGCAAAATAGGACTATTTGACATGTCCTAACCAAGAGCGAGCTGCGTGTGGGTATGAACAGGTATAGCGATCGTTATCAGAGACCACACGGGGATTCCCTTGTACGTCAAAGCTTCTTGCCTCCTTGGTTTTTCCGTCCCGTAATGGGTCCGATAATTAGATTATCGGAAGAGCCTCGAAAAGAGAAGGACCTGAAACAAAGAAAAGGGTGAAGGTGTACGGGTCTTGTGACGGTTGGGCCGTATTTTGGACCGCGTTGTGACCATTCCTCTGCCTATGCCCATGGTATTTTAAGTGCGTAATTATGTACGTGCGGCACAAATTTGACCGCTTGACCGGGACTATGACAGAGGCCGAATTGTTAGGCGAGCTCTGGACGTGCCAGACGATCTTATTGCAGAGCACTTCAGACTCGATTGGCGGTGTCCGGCGGCTTTATTGCTGAATTGGAGATCTGCCTGAGAAGGTTGCTCTGTACTTCTGCCGCGAGGGCCGCAGTGTGCTCCTCTGTACAGAGGGAGCGCTCTGTGTTTCCATTGACTGTTAGAACCCCGCGGGGTCCTGGCATCTTGAGCTTGAGGTATGCATAATGCGGTACCGCATTGAATCTAGAGAATGCGATTCGTCCGAGCAGTGCGTGATAGCCACTACGGAAGGGAACGATATCGAAGATTAACTTCTCACTTCGGAAGTTGTCCAGAGATCCGAAGACTACTTCCAGTGTGATAGAGCCCGTACAACAGGCCTCTACATCTGGTATGACACCCTTAAAGGTGGTTTTGGTGGGTTTGATCCTTGAGGGATCGATGCCCATTTTGCGCACTGTATCCTGATAAAGAAGGTTCAGGCTGCTGCCACCGTCCATAAGGACTCTTGTGAGGTGGAATCCGTCAATGATGGGGTCAAGGACCAATGCGGCCGAACCGCCATGACGGATACTGGTAGGATGGTCCCTGCGATCGAAAGTGATCAGACAGGAAGACCATGGATTGAACTTTGGGGCGACTGGCTCCATCGCGTAGACGTCCCTTAGTGCGCGCTTCCGCTCCCGCTTGGGAATATGGGTGGAGTATATCATATTTACCGTTTTCACTTGGGGAGGAAATTTCTTCTGTCCTCCTGTGTTCGGCAGCCAGGGCTCCTCATCGTCATCACTGTGTGGCCCCTTTTCCTTGTTTTCGGCATTCAACTTGCCGGCCTGTTTAAACACCCAACATTCTCTATTGGTGTGGTTGGCTGGTTTATCGGGGGTACCGTGAATTTGACACGAGCGGTCGAGTATACGGTCCAGACTAGACTGGCCCGGATTGTTTCTTTTGAATGGCTTTTTCTGCTGTCCGGATTTAGAGCCGCTGAATCCGGCATTGACTGTTGTGTCTTCGGCGTTGTCGCCATTGTTGCGACGCTTGTGTCTGTTGCGTCGGGGCTTGCCGTTGTTGTCTCTAGCATCTAAAGTGCCAGGATTTCTTCATGTGCAGTTGCTGCAAGCCAGCCAGCTGTCCTCGCCCACACAAAAGCGGGGCATGAATGTCGTGGGGGCTGCCATGGACTTCGGCTTCTCTTGGCCGAGGTGTCGGGCAAGCCACTCGTCGCGGATGTTATGCTTAAAGGCCGCTAGGGCTTCGGTGTCCAGACAATCGATAATTTGGTTCTTTTTAGTTAGGAACCGAGCCCAGAATTTCCTGGTTGACTCTCCATCTGTTGGGTTATGTGACTTAAGTCATCAGCATCCGGTGGTCGCACATAAGTGCCCTGGAAGTTGTCAAGGAATGCATCTTCTAGGTTCTCCCAACTGCCAATGGAGTTTGCCGGTAGGCTGTTCAGCCAATGCCAAGCAGGTCCCTTGAGTTTTAGTGGGAGGTACTTGATGGCGTGTAGATCATCGCCATGGGCCATGTGAATGTGGAGAAGGAAGTCTTCAATCCATACCGCGGGGTCTGTTGTACCATCATATGATTCAATATTCACGGGTTTAAACCCTTCTGGGAATTCATGATGCATTACTTTGTCAATGAAGCATAGGGGGTGTGCGGTGCCTCTATGCCGGGCTACATCATGACGCAGTTCAAATGATTCTGATTTGTTGTATTCGGCCCGGCCAGATTTGTTTTTAGTATATCCGGCGTGACGGTCATCGTCTCGCGTTGGGCGTGCCTCCGTGATCTGTAGATCGATCTTGATTGTCCTGCTTTGTTTTCCAATACATCTTGCAGGTCCTGCATGTAGCCCCGGGCCTTAGTGTTTTTGTTTGAATTGGGACAGGGTGTGGGCTGGTGTTCGGACTGATATGCCGCTTTGTCTCGGCCACGAGTTGGCCGGTCAGCCGCATCCTGTGCTGGTATTGTAGGCTTTAATGCCTCCTCCTCGAATTGAGGTAGCAACCCGCGCTTTGGGTAACTTTTGGTTGGGCGCTCGAGCCCGTATTCCTCGGCTGCCAGGACCTCAGTCCATCTATCAGTTAGCAGATCTTGATCAGCTTGAAGCTGCTGCTGCTTTTTCTTCAGGCTTTTTGCAGTGGCTATAAGCCGGCGCTTGAAGCGCTCCTGCTCGATGGGATCCTCAGGCACGATGAATTCTTCGTCGCCGAGGCTCACCTCGTCTTCGGAGAGGGGCATGTAATTGTCGTCCTCTGATTCTCCATCCATTGCCTATTCCTTGGGTCTAGCTTGCCCATCCTCCCGTTCAGCCTACTCGAAGCCTGGCTGGGCGGGATTGTTTTCGTCCTCGGCATTATCCGGAGCGTTATTGTCTCTTGTGCCGTTATCGCTATTTTTGCTATGGCGAGGCTTAGAGCGGCGCCGATGACGCCGGTGCTTAGATTGCTTCTCAAGGGGGTTATCCTCCGTTGCCTCATCGCCATTGCTTTCTTTGGGGGTGTCCACCATATATATATATCATATGATGAGGTGGCTGTCCAGCACCCTGTGGGAGGTGGTTCTTGTTCCTCTCCGACATCTTCGTCCATACCGTCGATGTCTTCGGAGTCGAAATCAAGCATGTCGGTTAAGTCGTCGACAGTGGCTATTAAGTGGGTGGAGGGTGGGGAATGAATTTCTTCTTCGTCTACTTCCCACTCGAGCTGGACATAGTTCGGCCAAGAGTCTCCTGACAAGTAGAGATTTCAGTGAATTTAGCACGTCACCCAAGGGTGATTGCTGAAAGATATCAGCGGAGGTAAACTCCATGATCGGTGCCCAATCAGATTCGATAGGCACGGATGCGTGTGGTTTGGAACCTATGATCGGAGACAAGTCCGAGGGTCCGATGACACAGATCTCTTTGGAGGTGAAGTCTGTGTTCGGCTCTAGCACCGATGAGTGTGCGGCCTCCATGGCGTGGTCTATCCACCCATCCTCGAATGGCGTGATATGCTCGGGATCTAAGGCCATGGCAGCTGTAGGTGCGTTCTCCTGAACACCGTCTAATGGCAGATCTAAATCATGCTCATCGTGACTGTATAGCGCACCTGTCATGGGCTCGAATCCGTCGAAGATCAAGTTTCCGCGGATGTCGGCAGTGTAGTTCAAGCTTCCAAACCTGACCTGATGGCCAAGGGCGTAGCTATCAATCTGCTCCAGATGGCCAAGCGAGTTGGCCTACAGTACGAAGCCGCCGAATATGAAGATCTGTCCGGGAAGGAAAACCTCACCCTGGATTGCATCGTTGTAGATGATTGAAGGAGCCATCAAGCCTTACCGTGAAGACACAGTGGAACTCTCAATGAAAGCACCAATGTCGATGTCAAAACCGGCAGATCTCGGGTAGGGGGTCCCGAACTATGCGTCTAAGGCTAATGGTAACATGAGGCAGGGGACACAATGTTTACCCAGGTTCGGGCCCTCTCGATGGAGGTAATACCCTACTTCCTGCTTGATTGATCTTGATGATATGAGTATTACAAGAGTTGATCTACCACGAGATCGTAGAGGCTAAACCCTAGAAGCTAGCCTATGATTATGATTGTTCCTGCCCTACGGACTAAACCCTCTGGTTTATATAGACACCGGAGGGGGCTAGGGTTACGCAGAGTCAGTTACAGAGAAGGAGATCTACATATCTGGATTGCCAAGCCTGCCTTCCACGCAAAGGAGAGTCCCACCCGGACACGGGACGAAGTCTTCAATCTTGTATCTTCATAGTCCAATAGTCCAGCCAAAGTACATAGTCCGGCTATCCGAGGACCCCCTAATCTGGGAATCCCTCAAAGACCTCCCCGGCAACGGCGCCAGAAATCCTTCTTGCTATGTCTTGAGCTTGCGTTGGTTTTCCTTGAATAGAAAAGGGCTATGCAGCAATAGTAGCATAAGTATTTCCCTCAGTTTTTGAGAACCAAGGTATCAATCCAGTAGGAGGCTCCTCAAAAGTCCCACGCACCTACACAAACAAACAAGAACTCGCAACCAACGCAATAAAGGGGTTGTCAATCCCTTCACGGCCACTTGCGAAAGTGTGATCTGATAGAGATAGTATGATAAGATAAATATATTTTTGGTATTTTATAATATATATAGGAAAAGTAAAGATGCAAATAAAAGTAAATTGAAAGCTTATATGAGAAAAGATAGACCCAGGGGCCATAGGTTTCACTAGTGGCTTCTCTCAAGATAGCATAAGTATTACGGTGGGTGAACAAATTACTGTCGAGCAATTGATAGAAAAGCGAATAATTATGAGATTATCTAGGCATGATCATGTATATAGGCATCACGTCCGTGACAAGTAGACCGACTCCTGCTTGCATCTACTACTGTTACTCCACACATCGACCGCTATCTAGCATGCATCTAGAGTATTAAGTTCATAAAGAACAGAGTAACACATTAAGAAAGATGACATGATGCAGAGGGATAAACTCATGCAATAATGATATAAACCCCATCTTTTTATCCTCGATGGCAACAATACAATATGTGCCTTGCTGCCCCTACTGTCACTGGGAAAGGACACCACAAGATTGAACCCAAAGCTAAGCACTTCTCCCATTGCAAGAAAGATCAATCTAGTAGGCGAAACCAAACTGATAATTCGAAGAGACTTGCAAGGATAACTTAATCACACATAAAAGAATTCATAGGAGATTCAAATATTTCTCATAGATAAAGTTGATCATAAACCCACAATTCATCGGATCTCGACAAACACCGCAAAAAGATTTACATCGAATAGATCTCCAAGAAGATCGAGGAGAACTTTGAGATCCAAAGAGAGAGAACAAGCCATCTAGCTAATAACTATGGACCCGAAGGTTTGAGGTAAACTACTCGCACTTCATTGGAGAGGCTATGGTGTTGATGTAGAAGCCCTCCGTGATCGATTCCCCCTCCGGCGAAGCGCCGGAAAAGGCCCCAAGATGGGATCTCACAGGTACAGAAGGTTGCGGCGGTGGAAATAGGGTTTTGTGGTGCTCTTGGATGTTTTCAGGGTATATGAGTATATATTAGCGAAAGAAGTCGGTCAAGGGAGCCACGAGGAGCCCACGAGGGTAGGGGGCGCGCCTACCCCCGGGCGTGCCCTCCTGCCTCGTGGCCTCCTTGTTTCTTTCTTGACGTCCACTCCAAGTCTCCTGGATTGCATTTGTTCCGAAAATAACTCTCCCAAACGTTTCATTCCTTTTGGACTCTGTTTGATATTCCTTTTCTGCGAAACACTAAAATAGGCAAAAAAATGGCAATTTGGACTGGGCCTCCGGTTAATAGATTAGTCCCAAAAATAATATAAAATTGTATAATAAAGGCCATTAAACATCCAAAACAGATAATATAATAGCATGGAACAATCAAAAATTATAGATACGTTGGAAACGTATCAAGTATCCCCAATCTTAATTCCTGCTCGTCCTCGAGTAGGTAAATGATAAAAACAGAATTTTTGATGTGGAACGCTACCTAGCATAATTCTCTATGTAATTCTCTTTACTATGGCATGAATGTTCAGATCCAAAAGATTCAAGATAAAAGTTTAATATTGACAGAAAAGTAGTAATACTTCAAGCATGCTAACCAAGCAGTTTATGTCTTATCAAAATAACATAGCCAAAGAAAGCTTATCCCTACAAAATCATATAGTTTGGCCATGCTTCATTTTCGTCACACAAAATGCTCCCATCATGCACAACCCCGGTTTTAGCGAAGCAATTGGTTCAAACTTTTTAACGCGCTTCAGCCTTTTCAACCCTCACATAATACATGAGCGTAAGCCATGGACATAGCACTATGGGTGGAGTAGAGTATAATGATAGGGATTATGTGAGAAAATGAAAAAGGAGAAAGTCTCATATTGACGCAGCTAATCAACGGGCTATGGAGATGCCCATCAATTGATGTCAATACGAGGAGTAGGGATTGCCATGCAACGGATGCACTAGAGCTATAAATGTACGAAAGCTCATCATAAAGAAACTAAGTGGGTGTGCATCCAACTTGCTTGCTCACGAAGACCTAGGGCAATTTGAGGAAGCCCATCATTGGAATATACAAGCCAAGTTCTATAATGAAAATTTCCGACTAGTATATGAAAGTGACAAAATAAGAGACTCTCTATCATGAAGATCATGGTGCTACTTTGAAGCCCAAGTGTGGTAAAAGGATATTAACATTGTCCCCTTCTCTCTTTTTCTCTCATTTTTTTATTTTTTTATTTGGTGGGATTCTTTGGCCTCTTTTTCTTATTTGGGCTTCTTTGGCCTCTTTTATTTTATTTGGGCTTCTTTGGCCTCTTTTATTTTTCATAAAGTCCGGAGTCTCATCCCGACTTGTGGGGGAATCATTGCTTCCATCATCCTTTGCTCACATGGGACAATGCTCTAATAACGGAAATCATCACACTTCTATTTATTTACAGCTCAAGAATTACAACTCGATACTAAGAACAAAATATGACTCTATATGAATGCCTCCGGTGTTGTACTGGGATATGCAATGAATCAAGAGCGACATGAATGAAAGAATTATAAAGGTGGCTTTGCCATAAATACGATGTCAACTACATGATCATGCAAGGCAATATGACAGTGATGGAGCGTGTCATAATAAACGGAACGGTGGAAAGTTGCATGGCAATATATCTCAGAATGGCTATGGGAATGCCATAATAGGTAGGTATGATGGCTGTTTTGAGGAAGATATAAGGAGGTTTATGTGTGATAGAGTGTATCGTATCGCAGGGTTTGGATGCACCGGCGAAGTTTGCACCAACTCTCAAGGTGAGAAAGGGCAATGCACGGTACCGTAGAGGCTAGCAAATTGCGGAAAGGTAAGAGTGCATATAATCCATAGACTCACATTAGTCATAAAGGACTCATATACTTATTGCAAAAGTTTATTAGCCCTCAAAGCAAAGTACTACTACACATGCTCTTAGGGGAAGGGTTGGTAGGAGTTAACCATCACGTGATCCCGACCTCCACTCATAAGGAAGGCAATCAAAGAACACCCCATGCTTCAAATTTGTCACACAATGTTCACCATACGTGCATGCTACGGGACTTGCCAACTTTAACACAAGTATTTCTCAATTTCATAATTACCCAACTAGCATGACTCTAATATTACCACCTTTATATCTCAAAACAATTATCAAGTATCAAATTTATCATAGTGTTTAATGCACTCTATATGAAAGTTTTTATTTTACCCAACTTGGATGCCCATCATATTAGGACTAATTTTAAAACCAAAGCAAATATCATGCTGTTTTAAAGGACTCTCAAAATAATATAAATGAATCATGAGAGATCAATAATTTCTATAAAATAAAACCACCGCGGTGCTCTAAAAAGATATTAGTGAAGCACTAGAGCAAAATTATCTAGCTCAACAGATATAAGTGAAGCAGATAGAGTATTCTAATAAATTTCGATTCATGCGTGTCTCTCCCAAAAGGTGTGTACAGCAAGGATGATTGTGATAAACCAAAAAGAAAATAATCAAATCATACAAGATGCTCCAAGCAAAACACGTATCATGTGGTGAATAAAAATATAGCATCAACTAAAGTTACCCATGGACGAAGACGAAAGAGGGGATGCCTTTCCGGGGCATCCCCAAGCTTAGGCTTTTGGTTGTCCTTGAATTTTACCTTGGGGTGCCTTGGTCATCCCCAAGCTTAGGCTCTTTCCACTCCTTATTTCATAATCCATCAAATCATTACCCAAATCTTGAAAACTTCACAACACAAAACTCAACAGAAAATCTCATGACCTCCGTTAGTGCAAGAAAACAAACCACCACTTTAAGGTACTGTAATGAAATCATTCTTTATTTATATTGGTGTTAAACCTACTGTATTCCAACTTCTCTATGGTTCGTACCCCCCAATACTAGCCATAGATTCATCAAAATAAGCAAACAACACACGAAAAACAGAATCTGTCAAAAACAGAATAGTCTATAGTAATCTGTAACTTTCGAATACTTCTGGAACCCCAAATATTCTACCAAAATAGGAAGTCCTAGATAATTTGTCTATTAATCTTCTGCAAAACGAATCAACTGAAAATCACGTTTCTGTGATTTATGAAAATTATTCTCGTGCGCGCAAAAGTTTCTGTTTTTCAGCAAGATTAAATTGACTATCACCCAAGATAATCCTATAGGTTTTAGTTGGAACAAACACTAATTAAAACATAGAACCACATCTAACCAGAGGCTAGATGAATTATTTATTACTAAACAGGAACAAAAGCAAAGAACAAAAGTAAAATTGGGTTGCCTCCCAACAAGCGCTATCGTTTAACGCCCCTAGCTAGGCATAAAAACAAGAATAGATCTAAGTATTACCATCTTTGGTATTCAATTCATAATTGGCTCTCATAATAGATTCATAAGGTAATTTGATTTTATTCCTAGGAAAGTGTTCCATGCCTTTCCTTAATGGAAATTGGAATCTAATATTTTCTTTCTTTCATATCAATAATTGCACCATCGTTTTAAGGAAAGGTCTACCAAGAATAATAGGACATGAAAGATTGCAATCTATGTTAAGAACAATAAAATCTACGGGAACATAATTACTATTTGCAACAATAAGAACATCATTAATCCTTCCCATAGGTTTCTTAATGGTGGAATCCGCAAGGTGCAAGTTTAAAAAGCAATCATCAAATTCACAGAAACCTAACACATCACACAAAGTTTTTGGAATCGTGGAAACACTAGCACCCAAATCACACAAAGCATAACATTCATGATATTTAATTTTAATTTTATTAGTAGGTTCCTACTCATCATAAAGTTTTCTAGGGATAGAAACTTCTAATTCAAGTTTTTCTTCATAAGATTGTATTAGAGCATCAACGATATGTTTAGTAAAAGCTTTATTTTGACTATAAGCATGAGGAGAATTTAACATGGATTGCAACAAGGAAATACAATCTATTAAAGAACCATTATCATAATTAAATTCCTTGAAATCCAAAATAGTGGGTGTGACGCCCAGATAATTAGAGCTACAGTAATCCCCTGCTAATGATGCCATGTCATCATATTACTGTTGCTAATTCTCGCTTGATCCAAATCTTAGTTCAAACTCAAATTCAAATTAAAGCTCCAAATTCAAAATTCTCAAACATGCAAAATAAAAAGTTCAAAGTGTGGCAAATAATCCCTGGATATTTGTCATGTTGAAACCAATATTTTTGCAGCTCCCAATTTGCCCCTGGGAATTTATTCTCTGGTCCAGCAGCATTTTAAATGGCCTTTTCATTTTCTAAAAATGCTTGAACAATTCCTTTGGCTCTAAAACTTTTTATGCAACACCACAATGTTGTTCTTGAATTGTGTGCTAGTTTTCATGTTTGACTAAATTTATTTCCGTCACTCGAGTTAATATGAAATAGTAGCTAACTTAAATACATAAAAGGGAAAATAGGAAATTACTGTGCATCTGGGCCCCAGTGACCATAGAGCAGTTTCGACCCAACCCACACCCCACTTGCCCCACCATCTCCAGCTACAGAAGCAGGGGTGGGCATGGCGCTCATCCACCGGCGCCATTGCCGGCGATGCACACGCGCCGGCCATCTGCCGTCTCCCTCGGGGCTATAAGGCAGCCCCGACGCCCTCCTCTCTCCCTCGACGTACCCTAGATCGAGCCTGACCCCCCTGGACCTCACATCTCTCTCTCCCTTCGCTCCCTCTCTGCTTTCCCCTCGCCCAAGCACCGCCATGGCACCGCTGTTGTAATGCACGCGGCCCCCGTCACCACCTCGCCTCGCCTCCGCGCCAAGAAGGACCGCCTCGACCACCTCTTCCTCCCAGACAAATCACCCGAGCAGGAGCGCCTCTGCATCATCCCCTATGTCGCCATCTTCAACCACGGCCACCGCATGCCATCACTAATTCCGTGGCCATCGACCCTCACCGAGCCCTCTACCGTCCCATACAGGCTCAAGGTGAACCGTGCATTCCCTCCCCCTCTTCTCCTCTGCTCTCGTTGCCAATCATCACCGTAGTCGTCGCCAGACGTAGCCCCGGCCGACGCGCTCACTGACACGTCGCCGCGCCCCCGTGCGTGCTTGCCCATCATTCTGCCGCCGCCCCTGTTGAACCACTGCTACTCGCGCCGCCTGCCGGAAGCCCTTGCCGGCCGCGCCTCACTGCGCCTCCCCGCTCGCCCCGCAGCTGCGTGCTGCTGGTGGTGCCGCTACCCCGCCTCCGCCCGGCCACGCCCTGACACCGTCCTTGTCGCTCCACGGCGTCCGGGGCTCCTACCGCTGGCCGCGGTCCCTCCTCCACTCTACGCTGGCCGGTGGCCTCACCGGAGGCCATGCCCAGCCGCGGAGCCAGAGCCCCCTGGTGCCGTGCGTGCCCAGTTCTGGCCTCCATGGGCGCCCGCCCACTAACCCTCTCGCCCAGCGCCCGCTAGGCTAGCCAGGGCCACTAATCAAGGGGCTCGACGGCCTTTTTTTAAAAAAAAGATACCAAAAAAATTATATTAAAAATAATTATGACTAATTAATTAATTAATCAATTAATTCACTTAATTAAAGTTTGTTTAGTTAACTTAACCTGCTAATTAAACTACCTAATTTGTAATTAGTCAAATGAGTCTATGACAGGGGGCCCCCACCCCCTGTTGATCAGTCAAATGTTGACTGGTCAACCGGGACCCCCTGGTCCACCGGTCAGCCACTGGGTACACTTTTGCGTACACTGTGTTGGGTGCGCCTAGCTTTTTAGCATTTATTTTCGTATTAAAATTAATTTCAGAATATTATTAAAACTTTGAAAAATCATATAAAATAAACCATAACTCGGATGAAAAAGTTTTCTACATGAAAGTTGCTCAGAACGACAAGACGAATCCGAACACGCAGTCCGTTCGCCCGCCACATGTCCCTAACATATCAAACGATGAACTTTTCCCCTCCGGTTCATTTGTTTGACAGACATCTGGAACTGGGAAAACTTTCCCGGATGTCTCCCCCTTCGTCAGTATCGCCTAGCGCTGCGTTAGAACACATCTAGCTTCGCTTTTTCTCATGTTATGCATATGTTTGCGTGTATTTACCGTTTCTTCCCCCTCTTCTCTCCGGTAGACCCCATGATGGCTGCCGATGCCGCTGTGGTCGACTACGTCGACGACGACCCCTTCTTCTTGTCTGAGCAACCAGGCAAGCCCCCCCTTTGATCATCCCGATATCGCCCATTCTTTTATCTCATGCTTGCATTAGATTTTGCTACTGTTATTGTTTGCTCCTATTCTGATGCATAGCCTGCTTTTGTACCTGCTTATTATTACCAACCTAGTTATCCTAAACTGCTTAGTATAGGTTGGCTAGTGATCCATCAGTGGCCCCCACTTATCCTTGTTGCCCCTGCTTCATCATCTAGGCCTCGATCGACGTGATCGATGACTAGAGCCCGACACCTCAAATCACATCACACCCCTTTAATTGCTCAACTCTGTAGAGGTACTATCGAGTGCCGAGGGTGATCCCTCATAACGCACTCCTGATGATAATTATATAGTGTAGCTATTCGGTCGTGGTCATCGAGGGTGTTTTCCTCTTTCACCATTCCCGATACGGCTCTGTCGTTCAACACCTCAAGTGTGAACCTTGAGGGTGGTCCCTCTTACGTTCACCTTGACGATTACATTGAGTGGAATCCACCAGGGGTGATTCCTCGGGTTTTCCCCCTGATGTATGGACACACAGTTACCTTGACTTTACTTGAGACCTTGGTGGAAGTCGGGCGGGCCCGGAGAGCACCCGCAAGATGGTTACGTGGCACAGCCGGGCATTCTAGGCCCTTGTCGTAAGTCCACGAGACAGGGCGACGGGGTCACTTTCGATCGTGAGTCTATGCTCGTCTTCGCAAGCTAATAATACACTATGGTTTGGGTATTTGTTCTGAGTTGGCCTCTGGACATTACGCACTAATCACCATGCGAGATAGATATGGGCCTCGACGTCGCAGTATCAGATGAAGCTTTGTCAGACATCCAGTTCAGCAGTGCGGCACGGTCGAATCATGCTAGCCATCCGAGGCGGTGCTGGTATTCACCTTGCGCGCAAGGACTCGGAGTGCTGCGGGTGATGGACCCAAGACCCCGGAGCGCTTAGGATGTAGACCGGCGGGGACCTCTCTGCTGAGCCTAGGTAGGGCTAGGACGTGTTGATCTTCCGAGGCCGGGCATTGACCCCCGAAAGGTGTGTCCGGCCAGAGTGATCGAGCATGTTGGGTAACGTGGTGCACCCCTGCAGGGAAGATATATATTCTAGTACCATGTCCGCGGTAATGGACGTTCAGACTTGTATCCTGATCTTATATAACTAGAAATGGATACTTGAGACATGTGATGGATATGTGGCTCCGAGATTGCTTTCCCGCAGGGAGTCGGGGAAGGATCTCTGGGCGTTGATGTTAGAACATGCTTGTTAAATATTGAACTGCTATTCTTTACTCTTCTACATGCTGCAAGATGCTCGGAGCTGCTTGAAGATGCTAGTCTTTGTTAGGCTAGGCGTTCCCCCTCTATTCTGGCATTCTACAGGTCAGTCCATAGACACAACCCTTCCATTTGATACCAATGCATACTTAGTATAGATCTGATGCTTGCGAGTACTTTGGGTGAGTACTCACGGTTGCTTTGCTACCCCTTTCCCCCTTCTTTCTTCTTTCCGGTTGATGCAACCAGATGGTGGATCTTTGGAGCCAGATGCCACCGCCGATGGATTTTGCTACGTGAAGATCGCCGATGACCAGGAGTAGTTAGGAGGTCCCAGGCAGGAGGCCTTGCCTCTTCGATCGTTGTTGCTTTTGTGCTAGACTTCTTAAGGCATCCTTGTTTCACTGGTGTCTGTACTCAGATGTTGTTGCTTCCGTTGACTCTTGTGTATCGAGCTTGTATTCGAGCCCTCGAGGCCCCTGGCTTCTAATATAACGCTTGTATTATTTTATTTGTGTCTAGAGTTGTGTTGTGATATCTTCCCGTGAGTCCCTGATCTTGATCGTACACATTTGCGTGTATGATTAGTGTACGATTGAAATGGGGGCGTCACAAGTTGGTATCAGAGCCGACTGCCTGTAGGATCCCCCTTTCCAACTTCTTGTGTGAAGTTGAGTCTAATATTTGAAAAACGGTTTTACTAACATGGTTGTGTGGCTTATGGGCCCACGTAACCAATTGGGTGGTATTAGGATCTTTTACTCCTCGTCTATACTCTGGGATTCTGATCTCTCTTCTATTTCGGGTTAAACGATTTTGTTAACTA
The DNA here is from genome assembly GCF_002162155.2 of Triticum dicoccoides. NCBI lineage: Eukaryota > Viridiplantae > Streptophyta > Magnoliopsida > Poales > Poaceae > Triticum > Triticum dicoccoides. The sequence goes on along the minus strand of NC_041381.1, from coordinate 239,641,244 downwards.
TAACTCTAGGTTCTCGTAAACACTTTCTCCCGGAGAGCCCCTCACTCCAGACGATTGCTTGGTGCACCAAAAGATCCTGAAGATAGTCTCCGAAGTTTTCCCGAGACGTTTGTGTCTTCGTCGTTGCAATCCCTACCACCGAAAAATCCTTATGCATAACTACCTACGATGTCGTTCATACCATCATGCCCAGTTCTCTTGTTATTAAGATGTCCTGAAATACTCTTCAGTGTTCCAAGGATCCTTTATGCTTACTGCCCTGCAGTCCTTGCCGCATGAATACCCCTTCGGATAATTACTCGCTCTTATCGAGTATCCATTCACCCCAGTTATTCTTATGTTTCATAAGGTACATGGTAATACAATCCGAGATTTTGATGACCTCTGTCGCCTATTGCTCTAGAAAGTCTTACCTGCCTACACTCTGATTAATTCCATATGCCTTGCAGTATCCATTTACGTCCTTTGTCATTATCTTCTTGAGTCTTTCGATTTGATATGTCTGTGTCGCAATCATTAGTTGATCCTTATAGATTATCTTTCCAGCTCAGACGTCTTCCCGAACATGAGCTGGTTCTCGGCCAATCAGATTGCCATTGATTGAGCCCTAAATCTATTCAACTTTACCATCCTTGGTCAGAGCGTTTGCTTCTGATCCCTTGATTTTGGAAATCGTAATTCCTCTGCATTTCAACTCTGAATTAGTCAGTTGCTTCTATAATCTGATATCCTTGCATTCTTTCTACTTTTGGTTGATTAATGATGCTCACATCAGATCCCGTGTGAACCACCAGATCCTTTGTGGGGTTCTATCCAACAACGTCTTTCATATATAGTAACCTTGTGAGCTTTTCCTCGGATACATAATGCCTTTGGTAAATTGTATCTTCTGCTTCCTCAACCATGCTCTACTCTCGGGATTGATATTTTACCCCTGAAGTTTGTGGGAAAGGTTCCTAAGATGCCTCTATGGGTTGAACCTACGCCTTCCCTAACCTGTTTGAACCCGAGAGTCTTCATGAGTCTTACTCTTCTAGTGTTTTGCCAGATAAAATATCAACACTACAGCTTCACCGAAAGCGAGAAGTGAATGAAAAGTTATGCATTAGAGAAATGGGAGTCGACCTTGAACCTTGTGTTCATGCCCATGGACCTGATGTGGAACTTATCATGGAAGCTTCTTGTTATAATAATAATCCCCTTGTGATAAGTTCATCTGTTATCTATATTTGGTCCTTTGCAACCGTGGTTCCAACCATGATTGTTCTTCTTTGATTTCATTTCCCGGACAAGTGGAAGTACTAGTCTTTTGTAGATCATTTCACCCGTCCAACCTCTGTTCTGCTATACCCTCGAGTGTTACCCTCTGGTATCTCGAGAATATCACGGAACTACATAACTTATTATGAGTTTTTCATCAACTATTATTTCTCGCGGATTCTAATTTTCCACAGGTTCTGAGTTGTTAGACACTCGAGAACACCGATAACTGATTTGAGTCTACACTTTTCCCTTCCATTGTTTCATTTAACCTTTTTGGTAACCTAACATATCTGAGCAGTGATAATTCGCTGCTTATGTAAATGCCTCGATGTAAAACTCTGTCAGTAAGACCTTGTCACTATTGTTGATGACATTCCGGTAGCCACTGATGGACAAGAACTTTTCCTATTGGTCCGCCTCGTCTTAACGAGAAGGAAAATGGTTCTATTCGTCCCTCGCCCTTGGTACCAACGTTGTTGCCAACATAATTGACAGGCTATCCTCTGACCTGCCTTGCTATCATGATCATGCAAAATGATTAGCGCCTTCCTGGTATTAACCCACAGTTCCACAGGATCGAAACCTGACTCTCCTGTACATCTCTGTCTTCCAAAATTGTTCCTCACACTTGGCTTTGTATGTAATTCGCGATGCCACCTTCTTGTGATCTGTTCTGCTATCATATGTAATACTTATTTTTGATGCAATGAACCCCTTTCACATTGTGTTTTAGACATCGAACGATTGCCTACCAGGTTAAAGCTTCTTGTTGCTCCTCCTTACCTTTCTCTCAATGACTTTCTTGAATTTCAACTCGAGAGATGTCTCCCTGTCGCGTTCATTGAAACATCCCCCAGGTACCTATCTTGTGTTGAGCTCCGTCCTTCTCGAGTCTTTCCCCCTTACCGCAACCCTTAAATCTCGGGACGAGATTTCTTGTAGTGGAGGAGAATTGTGACGCCCGGATAATTAAGCTACAGTAATCCCCTGCTAACGATGCCATGTCATCATATTACTGTTGCTAATTCTTGCTTGATCCAAATCTTAGTTCAAACTCAAATTCAAATTAAAGCTCCAAATTCAAAATTCTCAGACATGCAAAATAAAAAGTTCAAAGTGTGGCAAATAATCCCTGGATATTTGTCATGTTGAAACCAACATTTTTGCAACTCCCAATTTGCCCCTGGGAATTTATTCTCTGGTCCAGCAGCATTTTAAATGGCCTTTTCATTTTCTAAAAATGGTTGAACAATTCCTTTGGCTCTAAAACTTTTTATGCAGCACCACAATGTTGTTATTGAATTGTGTGCTAGTTTTCATGTTTGACTAAATTCATTTTCGTCACTCGAGTTAATATGAAACAGTAGCTAACTTAAATACATAAAAGGGAAAATAGGAAATTACCGTGCATCTGGGCCCTAGTGACCACAGAGCAGTTTCGGCCCAACCCACACCCCACTTGCGACCCCCCATCTCCAGCTATAGAAGCAGGGGTGGGCGTGGCGCTCATCCACCTATGCCATTGCCGGCGATGCACACGCGCCGGTCATCTGCCGTCTCCCCCGGGGCTATAAGGCAGCCCCGACGCCCTCCTCTCTCCCTTGACGAACCCTAGATCGAGCCTGACCCCCTGGACCTCACATCTCTCTCCCCTCGCTCCCTCTCTGCTTTCCCCTCGCCCAAGCGCCGCCATGGCACCGCCGCCATAACGCACGCGGCCCCCGTCACCACCTCGCCTCGCCTCCGCGCCATGAAGGACCGCCTCGACCTCGTCTTCCTCCCCGACGAATCACTTGAGCAGGAGCGCCTCTACATTGTCCCCTATGTCGCCATCTTCAACCACGGCAACCGCATGCCGTCGCTGATTCCGTCGCCATCGACCCTCACCGAGCCCACTACCGTCCCCTACAGGCTCCCGGTGAGCCGCGCGTTCCCTCCCCCTTTTCTCCTCTGCTCTCGTTGCCAATCATCACCGTAGTCACCGCCAGATGTAGCCCCGGTCGACGCGCTCACTGACCCGTCGCCGCGCCCCCGTGCGTGCTTGCCCGCGCGTGGCTGTGCCCCCCGCTGAGCCCATCATTCTGCTGCCGCCCCTGCTGAACCGCTGCTACTCGCGCCGCCTGCTGGAAGCCCCTGCCGGCCGCACCTCACTACGCCTCTTCGCTCGCCCCGCAGCTGCGTGCTGCTGGTGGTGCCGCTACCCCACTTCGTCCCGGCCACGCCCTGACGCCGCCCTTGTCGCTCCACGGTGTCCGGGGCTCCTGCCGCTGGCCGCGGTCCCCCCTCCACTCTGCGCTGGCCGGTGGCCTCGCCGGAGGCCGCGCCCAGCCGCGGAGCCCTAGCCCCTAGTGCCGTACGTGCCCAAGTCCGGCCTCCACGGGCGCCCGCCCACTAACCCTCTCGCCCAGTGCCCGCTAGGCCGACCAGGGCCACTAATCAAGGGGCTCCACGACCCTTTTTCTAAAAAAAGATACACAAAAAGTATATTAAAAATAATTATGACTAATTAATTAATTAATCAATTAATTAACTTAATTAAAGTTTGTTTAGTTAACTTAACCTTCTAATTAAAGTACCTAATTTGTAATTAGTCAGATGAGTCTATGACAGGGGGGCCCACCCCTTGTTGACCAGTCAAATGTTGACTGGTCAACCGGGACCCCCTGGTCCACCCGTCAGCCATTGGGTACACTTTTGTGTACATTGTGCTGGGTGCTCCTAGCTTTTTAGCATTTATTTAAAATTAATTTCAGAATATTATTAAAACTTTGAAAAATCATATAAAATAAACCGTAACTCGGATGAAAAAGTTTTCTACAACTAAGTTGCTCAGAACGACAAGACAAATCCGAACGCGCGGTCCGTTCGCCCGCCACACATCCCTAACATATCAAACGATGAACTTTTCCCCTCCGGTTCATTTGCCTGACAAACGTCCGAAACTAGGAAAACTTTCCCGGATGTCTCCCCGTTCGTCAGTATCGCCTAGCGCTGCGTTAGAACACATCTAGCTTCGCTTTTTGTCATGTTATGCATATGTTTGCATGTATTTACTGTTTCTTCCCCCTCTTCTCTCCGGTAGACCCCGTGACAGCTGCCGATGCCGCTGTGGTTGACTACGTCGACGACGACCCCTTCTTCTTGTCTGAGCAACCAGGCAAGCCCCCTTTGATCATCCCGATATCGCCCATTCTATAATCTCGTGCATGCATTAGATTTTGCTACTATTATTGTTTGCTCCTATTCTGATGCATAGCCTACTTTTGTACCTGCTTATTGTTACCTACCTGGTTATCCTAAATTGCTTAGTATAGGTTGGCTAATGATCCATTAGTGACCCCCACTTATCCTTGTTGCCCCTGCTTCATCATCGACGCCTCGATCGACGTGATCGACGACTAGAGCACGACACCTCACATCACATCACGCCCCTTTAGTTGCTCGACTCTGTAGAGCTACTATCGAGTGTCGAGGGTGATCCCTTATAACGCACTCCCGATGATAATTCTGTAGTGTAGCTATTCAGTCGTGGTCATCGAGGGTGATTTCCTCTTTCACCATTCCCGATACAGCTCTGTCATTCAACACCTCAAGTGTGAACCTCGAGGGTGGTCCCTCTTATGTTCACCTTGATGATTACATTGAGTGGAATCCACTGGGGGTGATTCCTCAGGTTTTCCCCTTGATGTATGGACACACAGTTTCCTTGACTTTACTTGAGACCTTGGTGGAAGCCGGGCGGGCCCGGAGAGCACCCGCAAGATGGTTACGTGGCGACGGGGTCACTTTCGATCGTGAGTCTCTGCTCGTCTTCGCAAGATAATAATACACTATGGTTTGGGTATTTGTTCCAAGTTGGCCTCTGGACATTACGCACTAATCACCACGCGAGATAGATATGGGCCTCGACGTCGCAGTATCAGATGAAGCTTTGTCAGACGTCCAGTTCAGCAGTGCGGCACGGTCGGATCGTGCTGGCCATCCGAGGCGGTGTTGGTATTCACCTTGCGCGCAATGACCCGGAGTGTTGCGGGCGATGGGCCCAAGACCCCGGAGCGCTTAGGATGTAGACCGGCGGGGACCTCTCTGCTGAGCCTAGGTAGGGCTGCGACGTGTTGATCTTCCGAGGCCGGGCATTGACCCTAGAAAGGTGTGTCCGGCCAGAGTGATCGAGCGTGTTGGGTAACGTGGTGCACCCCTATAGGGAAGATATATATTCAAATACCGTGTCCGAAGTAATGGACGTTCAGACTTGTATCCTGATCTTATATAACTAGAAATGGATACTTGAGACATGTGATGGATATGTGGCTCCGAGATTGCTTTCCCGCAGGGAGTCGGGGAAGGATCTCTGGGCGTTGATGTTACAACATGCTTGTTAAATATTAAACTTCTATTCTTTACTCTTCTACATGCTGCAAGATGCTCGGAGCTGCTTGAAGATGCTAGTCTTCATTAGGCTAGGCCTTCCCCCTCTATTCTGGCATTCTGCAGTTCAGTTCACAGATACAACCCTTCCATTTGATACCAATGCATACTTAGTATAGATCTGATGCTTGCGAGTACTTTGGATGAGTACTCACGGTTGCTTTGCTACCCCTTTCCCCCTTCTTTCTTCTTTCCGGTTGATGCAACCAGATGGTGGATCTTTGGAGCCAGATGCCACCGCCGATGGATTTTGCTACGTGAAGATCGCCGATGACCAGGAGTAGTTAGGAGGTCCCAGGCAGGAGGCCTTGCCTCTTCGATCGTTGTTGCTTTTGTGCTAGCCTTCTTAAGGCATCCTTGTTTCACTGGTGTCTGTACTCAGATGTTGTTGCTTCTGCTGACTCTTGTGTATCGAGCTTTTATTCGAGCCCTCGAGGCCCCTGGCTTGTAATATAACGCTTGTATTATTTTATTTGTGTCTAGAGTTGTGTTGTGATATCTTCCCGTGAGTCCCTGATCTTGATCGTACACATTTGCGTGTATGATTAGTGTACGATTGAAACGGGGGCGTCACAAGTTGCTATCAGAGCCGACTGCCTGTAGGATCCCCCTTTCCAACTTCTTGTCTGAAGTTGAGTCTAATCTTTGAAAAACGGTTTTACTAACATGGTTGTGTGGCTTATGGGCCCACGTAACCAATTGGGTGGTATTAGGATCTTTTACTCCTCGTCTATACTCTGGGATTCTGATCTCTCTTCTATTTCGGGTTAAACGATTTTGTTAACTATAACTCTAGGTTTTCGTAAACACTTTCTCCCGGAGAGCCCCTCACTCCAGACGACTGCTTGGTGCACCAAAAGATCCTGAAGATAGTCTCCGAAGTTTTCCTGAGACGTTTGTGTCTTCGTCGTTGCAATCCCTACCACCGAAAAATCCTTATGCATAACTACCAACGATGTCGTTCATACCTTCATCCCCAGTTCTCTTGTTATTAAGATGTCCTGAAATACTCTTCAGTGTTCCAAGGATCCTTTATGCTTACTGCCCTGCAGTCCTTGCCGCATGAATACCCCTTCGGATAATTACTCGCTCTTATCGAGTATCCATTCACCCCAGTTATTCTTATGTTTCATAAGGTACATGGTAATACAATCCGAGATTTTGATGACCTCTGTCGCCTATTGCTCTAGAAAGTCTTACCTGCCTACACTCTGATTAATTCCATATGCCTTGCAGTATCCATTTACGTCCTTTGTCATTATCTTCTTGAGTCTTTCGATTTGATATGTCTGTGTCGCAATCATTATTTGATCCTTATAGATTATCTTTCCAGCTCAGACGTCTTCCCGAACATGAGCTGGTTCTCGGCCAATCAGATTGCCATTGATTGAGCCCTAAATCTATTCAACTTTACCATCCTTGGTCAGAGCGTTTGCTTCTGATCCCTTGATTTTGGAAATCGTAATTCCTTTGCATTTCAACTCTGAATTAGTCAGTTGCTTCTATAATCTGATATCCTTGCATTCTTTCTACTTCTGGTTGATTAATGATGCTCACATCAGATCCCGTGTGAACCACCAGATCCTTTGTGGGGTTCTATCCAACAGCGTCTTTCATATATAGTAACCTTGTGAGCTTTTCCTCGGATACATAATGCCTTTGGTAAATTGTATCTTCTGCTTCCTCAACCATGCTCTACTCTCGGGATTGATATTTTACCCCTGAAGTTTGTGGGAAAGGTTCCTAAGATGCCTCTATGGGTTGAACCTACGCCTTCCCTAACCTGTTTGAACCCGAGAGTCTTCATGAGTCTTACTCTTCTAGTGTTTTGCCAGATAAAATATCAACACTACAGCTTCACCGAAAGCGAGAAGTGAATGAAAAGTTATGCATTAGAGAAATGGGAGTCGACCTTGAACCTTGTGTTCATGCCCATGGACCTGATGTGGAACTTATCATGGAAGCTTCTTGTTATAATAATAATCCCCTTGTGATAAGTTCATCTGTTATCTATATTTGGTCCTTTGCAACCGTGGTTCCAACCATGATTGTTCTTCTTTGATTTCATTTCCCGGACAAGTGGAAGTACTAGTCTTTTGTAGATCATTTCACCCGTCCAACCTCTATTCTGCTATACCCTTGAGTGTTACCCTCTGGTATCTCGAGAATATCACGGAACTACATAACTTATTATGAGTTTTTCATCAACTATTATTTCTCGCGGATTCTAATTTTCCACAAGTTCTGAGTTGTTAGACACTCGAGAACACCGATAACTGATTTGAGTCTACACTTTTCCCTTCCATTGTTTCATTTAACCTTTTTGGTAACCTAACATATCTGAGCAGTGATAATTCGCTGCTTATGTAAATGCCTCGATGTAAAACTCTGTCAGTAAGACCTTGTCACTATTGTTGATGACATTCCGGTAGCCACTGATGGACAAGAACTTTTCCTATTGGTCCGCCTCGTCTTAACGAGAAGGAAAATGGTTCTCTTCGTCCCTCGCCCTTGGTACCAACGTTGTTGCCAACATAATTGATAGGCTATCCTCTGACCTGCCTTGCTATCATGATCATGCAAAATGATTAGCGCCTTCCTGGTATTAACCCACAGTTCCACAGGCTCGAAACCTGACTCTCCTGTACATCTCTGTCTTCCAAAATTGTTCCTCACACTTGGCTTGGTATGTAATTCGCGATGCCACCTTCTTGTGATCTGTTCTGCTATCAGATGTAATACTTATTTTTGATGCACTGAACCCCTTTCACACTGTGTTTCAGACTTCGAACGATTGCCTACCAGGTTAAAGCTTCTTGTTGCTCCTCCTTACCTTTCTCTCAATGACTTTCTTGAATTTCAACTCGAGAGATGTCTCTCTGTCGTGTTCATTGAAACATCCCCCAGGTACCTATCTTGTGTTGAGCTCCGTCCTTCTCGAGTCTTTCCCCCTTACCGCAACCCTTAAATCTCGGGACGAGATTTCTTGTAGTGGAGGAGAATTGTGACGCCCGGATAATTAAGCTACAGTAATCCCCTGCTAACGATGCCATGTCATCATATTACTGTTGCTAATTCTTGCTTGATCCAAATCTTAGTTCAAACTCAAATTCAAATTAAAGCTCCAAATTCAAAATTCTCAGACATGCAAAATAAAAAGTTCAAAGTGTGGCAAATAATCCCTGGATATTTGTCATGTTGAAACCAACATTTTTGCAACTCCCAATTTGCCCCTGGGAATTTATTCTCTGGTCCAGCAGCATTTTAAATGGCCTTTTCATTTTCTAAAAATGGTTGAACAATTCCTTTGGCTCTAAAACTTTTTATGCAGCACCACAATGTTGTTATTGAATTGTGTGCTAGTTTTCATGTTTGACTAAATTCATTTTCGTCACTCGAGTTAATATGAAACAGTAGCTAACTTAAATACATAAAAGGGAAAATAGGAAATTACCGTGCATCTGGGCCCTAGTGACCACAGAGCAGTTTCGGCCCAACCCACACCCCACTTGCGACCCCCCATCTCCAGCTATAGAAGCAGGGGTGGGCGTGGCGCTCATCCACCTGCGCCATTGCCGGCGATGCACATGCGCCGGTCATCTGCCGTCTCCCCCGGGGCTATAAGGCAGCCCCGACGCCCTCCTCTCTCCCTTGACGAACCCTAGATCGAGCCTGACCCCCTGGACCTCACATCTCTCTCCCCTCGCTCCCTCTCTGCTTTCCCCTCGCCCAAGCGCCGCCATGGCACCGCCGCCATAATGCACGCGGCCCCCGTCACCACCTCGCCTCGCCTCCGCGCCAAGAAGGACCGCCTCGACCTCGTCTTCCTCTCCGACGAATCACTTGAGCAGGAGCGCCTCTACATTGTCCCCTATGTCGCCATCTTCAACCACGGCAACCGCATGCCGTCGCCGATTCCGTCGCCATCGACCCTCACCGAGCCCACTACCGTCCCCTACAGGCTCCCGGTGAGCCGCGCGTTCCCTCCCCCTTTTCTCCTCTGCTCTCGTTGCCAATCATCACCGTAGTCGCCGCCAGATGTAGCCCCAGTCGACGCGCTCACTGACCCGTCGCCGCGCCCCCGTGCGTGCTTGCCCGCGCGTGGCTATGCCCCCCGCCGAGCCCATCGTTCTGCTGCCGCCCCTGCTGAACCGCTGCTACTCGCGCCGCCTGCTGGAAGCCCCTGTCGGCCGCACCTCACTGCGCCTCTTCGCTCGCCCCGCAGCTGCGTGCTGCTGGTGGTGCTGCTACCCCACTTCGTCCCGGCCACGCCCTGACGCCGCCCTTGTCGCTCCACGGTGTCCGGGGCTCCTGCCGCTGGCCGAGGTCCCCCCTCCACTCTGCGCTGGCCGGTGGCCTCGCCGGAGGCCGCGCCTAGCCGCGGAGCCCGAGCCCCTAGTGCCGTACGTGCCCAAGTCCGGCCTCCACGGGCGCCCGCCCACTAAACCTCTCGCCCAGTGCCCGCTAGGCCGACCAGGGCCACTAATCAAGGGGCTCCACGACCCTTTTTCTAAAAAAAGATACACAAAAAGTATATTAAAAATAATTATGACTAATTAATTAATTAATCGATTAATTAACTTAATTAAAGTTTGTTTAGTTAACTTAACCTTCTAATTAAAGTACCTAATTTGTAATTAGTCAGATGAGTCTATGACAGGGGGGCCCACCCCTTGTTGACCAGTCAAATGTTGACTGGTCAACCGGGACCCCCTGGTCCACCCGTCAGCCATTGGCTACACTTTTGTGTACATTGTGCTGGGTGCGCCTAGCTTTTTAGCATTTATTTAAAATTAATTTCAGAATATTATTAAAACTTTGAAAAATCATATAAAATAAACCGTAACTCCGATGAAAAAGTTTTCTACAACTAAGTTGCTCAGAACGACAAGACAAATCCGAACGCGCGGTCCGTTCGCCCGCCACACATCCCTAACATATCAAACGATGAACTTTTCCCCTCCGGTTCATTTGTCTGACAAACGTCCGGAACTAGGAAAACTTTCCCGGATGTCTCCCCGTTCGTCAGTATCGCCTAGCGCTGCGTTAGAACACATCTAGCTTCGCTTTTTGTCATGTTATGCATATGTTTGCATGTATTTACTGTTTCTTCCCCCTCTTCTCTCCGGTAGACCCCGTGACAGCTGCCGATGCCGCTGTGGTTGACTACGTCGACGACGACCCCTTCTTCTTGTCTGAGCAACCAGGCAAGCCCCCTTTGATCATCCCGATATCGCCCATTCTATAATCTCATGCATGCATTAGATTTTGCTACTGTTATTGTTTGCTCCTATTCTGATGCATAGCCTGCTTTTGTACCTGCTTATTGTTACCTACCTGGTTATCCTAAACTGCTTAGTATAGGTTGGCTAATGATCCATCAGTGACCCCCACTTATCCTTGTTGCCCCTGCTTCATCATCGACGCCTCGATCGACGTGATCGACGACTAGAGCCCGACACCTCACATCACATCACGCCCCTTTAGTTGCTCGACTCTATAGAGCTACTATCGAGTGTCGAGGGTGATCCCTTATAACGCACTCCTGATGATAATTCTATAGTGTAGCTATTCAGTCGTGGTCATCGAGGGTGATTTCCTCTTTCACCATTCCCGATACAGCTCTGTCATTCAACACCTCAAGTGTGAACCTCGAGGGTGGTCCCTCTTATGTTCACCTTGATGATTACATTGAGTGGAATCCACTGGGGGTGATTCCTCAGGTTTTCCCCTTGATGTATGGACACACAGTTTCCTTGACTTTACTTGAGACCTTGGTGGAAGCCGGGCGGGCCCGGAGAGCACCCGCAAGATGGTTACGTGGCGACGGGGTCACTTTCGATCGTGAGTCTCTGCTCGTCTTCGCAAGCTAATAATACACTATGGTTTGGGTATTTGTTCCAAGTTGGCCTCTGGACATTACGCACTAATCACCACGCGAGATAGATATGGGCCTCGACGTTGCAGTATCAGATGAAGCTTTGTCAGACGTCCAGTTCAGCAGTGCGGCACGGTCGGATCGTGCTAGCCATCCGAGGCGGTGCTGGTATTCACCTTGCGCGCAATGACCCGGAGTGTTGCGGGCGATGGGCCCAAGACCCCGGAGCACTTAGGATGTAGACCGGCGGGGACCTCTCTGCTGAGCCTAGGTAGGGCTGCAACGTGTTGATCTTCCGAAGCCGGGCATTGACCCTAGAAAGGTGTGTCCGGCCAGAGTGATCGAGCGTGTTGGGTAACGTGGTGCACCCCTATAGGGAAGATATATATTCAAATACCGTGTCCGCAGTAATGGACGTTCAGACTTGTATCCTGATCTTATATAACTAGAAATGGATACTTGAGACATGTGATGGATATGTGGCTCCGAGATTGCTTTCCCGTAGGGAGTCGGGGAAGGATCTCTGGGCGTTGATGTTACAACATGCTTGTTAAATATTAAACTGCTATTCTTTACTCTTCTACATGCTGCAAGATGCTCGGAGCTGCTTGAAGATGCTAGTCTTCATTAGGCTAGGCCTTCCCCCTCTATTCTGGCATTCTGCAGTTCAGTTCACAGATACAACCCTTCCATTTGATACCAATGCATACTTAGTATAGATCTGATGCTTGCGAGTACTTTGGATGAGTACTCACGGTTGCTTTGCTACCCCTTTCCCCCTTCTTTCTTCTTTCCGGTTGATGCAACCAGATGGTGGATCTTTGGAGCCAGACGCCACCCCCGATGGATTTTGCTATGTGAAGATCGCCGATGACCAGGAGTACTTAGGAGGTCCCAGGCAGGAGGCCTTGCCTCTTCGATCGTTGTTGCTTTTGTGCTAGCCTTCTTAAGGCATCCTTGTTTCACTGGTGTCTGTACTCAGATGTTGTTGCTTCCGCTGACTCTTGTGTATCGAGCTTTTATTCGAGCCCTCGAGGCCCCTGGCTTGTAATATAACGCTTGTATTATTTTATTTGTGTCTAGAGTTGTGTTGTGATATCTTCCCGTGAGTCCCTGATCTTGATCGTACACATTTGCGTGTATGATTAGTGTACGATTGAAACGGGGGCGTCACAAGTTGCTATCAGAGCCGACTGCCTGTAGGATCCCCCTTTCCAACTTCTTGTCTGAAGTTGAGTCTAATCTTTGAAAAACGGTTTTACTAACATGGATGTGTGGCTTATGGGCCCACGTAACCAATTGGGTGGTATTAGGATCTTTTACTCCTCGTCTATACTCTGGGATTCTGATCTCTCTTCTATTTCGGGTTAAACGATTTTGTTAACTATAACTCTAGGTTTTCGTAAACACTTTCTCCCGGAGAGCCCCTCACTCCAGACGACTGCTTGGTGCACCAAAAGATCCTGAAGATAGTCTCCGAAGTTTTCCTGAGACGTTTGTGTCTTCGTCGTTGCAATCCCTACCACCGAAAAATCCTTATGCATAACTACCAACGATGTCGTTCATACCTTCATCCCCAGTTCTCTTGTTATTAAGATGTCCTGAAATACTCTTCAGTGTTGCATGGATCCTTTATGCTTACTGCCCTGCAGTCCTTGCCGCATGAATACCCCTTCGGATAATTACTCGCTCTTATCGAGTATCCATTCACCCCAGTTATTCTTATGTTTCATAAGGTACATGGTAATACAATCCGAGATTTTGATGACCTCTGTCGCCTATTGCTCTAGAAAGTCTTACCTGCCTACACTCTGATTAATTCCATATGCCTAGCAGTACCCATTTATGTCCTTTGTCATTATCTTCTTGAGTCTTTCGATTTGATATGTCTGTGTCGCAATCATTAGTTGATCCTTATAGATTATCTTTCCAGCTCAGACGTCTTCCCGAACATGAGCTGGTTCTCGGCCAATCAGATTGCCATTGATTGAGCCCTAAATCTATTCAACTTTACCATCCTTGGTCAGAGCGTTTGCTTCTGATCCCTTGATTTTGGAAATCGTAATTCCTTTGCATTTCAACTCTGAATTAGTCAGTTGCTTCTATAATCTGATATCCTTGCATTCTTTCTACTTCTGGTTGATTAATGATGCTCACATCAGATCCCGTGTGAACCACCAGATCCTTTATGGGGTTCTATCCAACAGCGTCTTTCATATATAGTAACCTTGTGAGCTTTTCCTCGGATACATAATGCCTTTGGTAAATTGTATCTTCTGCTTCCTCAACCATGCTCTACTCTCGGGATTGATATTTTACCCCTGAAGTTTGTGGGAAAGGTTCCTAAGATGCCTCTATGGGTTGAACCTACGCCTTCCCTAACCTGTTTGAACCCGAGAGTCTTCATGAGTCTTACTCTTCTAGTGTTTTGCCAGATAAAATATCAACACTACAGCTTCACCAAAAGCGAGAAGTGAATGAAAAGTTATGCATTAGAGAAATGGGAGTCGACCTTGAACCTTGTGTTCATGCCCATGGACCTGATGTGGAACTTATCATGGAAGCTTCTTGTTATAATAATAATCCCCTTGTGATAAGTTCATCTGTTATCTATATTTGGTCCTTTGCAACCGTGGTTCCAACCATGATTGTTCTTCTTTGATTTCATTTCCCGGACAAGTGGAAGTACTAGTCTTTTGTAGATCATTTCACCCGTCCAACCTCTGTTCTGCTATACCCTCGAGTGTTACCCTCTGGTATCTCGAGAATATCACGGAACTACATAACTTATTATGAGTTTTTCATCAACTATTATTTCTCGCGGATTCTAATTTTCCACAGGTTCTGAGTTGTTAGACACTCGAGAACACCGATAACTGATTTGAGTCTACACTTTTCCCTTCCATTGTTTCATTTAACCTTTTTGGTAACCTAACATATCTGAGCAGTGATAATTCGCTGCTTATGTAAATGCCTCGATGTAAAACTCTGTCAGTAAGACCTTGTCACTATTGTTGATGACATTCCGGTAGCCACTGATGGACAAGAACTTTTCCTATTGGTCCGCCTCATCTTAACGAGAAGGAAAATGGTTCTCTTCGTCCCTCGCCCTTGGTACCAACGTTGTTGCCAACATAATTGACAGGCTATCCTCTGACCTGCCTTGCTATCATGATCATGCAAAATGATTAGCGCCTTCCTGGTATTAACCCACAGTTCCACAGGATCGAAACCTGACTCTCCTGTACATCTCTGTCTTCCAAAATTGTTCCTCACACTTGGCTTTGTATGTAATTCGCGATGCCACCTTCTTGTGATCTGTTCTGCTATCAGATGTAATACTTATTTTTGATGCACTGAACCCCTTTCACACTGTGTTTCAGACATCGAACGATTGCCTACCAGGTTAAAGCTTCTTGTTGCTCCTCCTTACCTTTCTCTCAATGACTTTCTTGAATTTCAACTCGAGAGATGTCTCTCTGTCGCGTTCATTGAAACATCCCCCAGGTACCTATCTTGTGTTGAGCTCCATCCTTCTCGAGTCTTTCCCCCTTACCGCAACACTTAAATCTCGGGACGAGATTTCTTGTAGTGGAGGAGAATTGTGACGCCCGGATAATTAAGCTACAGTAATCCCTTGCTAATGATGCCATGTCATCATATTACTGTTGCTAATTCTTGCTTGATCCAAATCTTAGTTCAAACTCAAATTCAAATTAAAGCTCCAAATTCAAAATTCTCAGACATGCAAAATAAAAAGTTCAAAGTGTGGCAAATAATCCCTGGATATTTGTCATGTTGAAACCAACATTTTTGCAACTCCCAATTTGCCCCTGGGAATTTATTCTCTGGTCCAGCAGCATTTTAAATGGCCTTTTCATTTTCTAAAAATGGTTGAACAATTCCTTTGGCTCTAAAACTTTTTATGCAGCACCACAATGTTGTTCTTGAATTGTGTGCTAGTTTTCATGTTTGACTAAATTCATTTTTGTCACTCGAGTTAATATGAAACAGTAGCTAACTTAAATACATAAATGGGAAAATAGGAAATTACCGTGCATCTGGGCCCTAGTGACCACAGAGCAGTTTCGGCCCAACCCACACCCCACTTGCGACCCCCCATCTCCAGCTATAGAAGCAGGGGTGGGCGTGGCGCTCATCCACCTGCGCCATTGCCGGCGATGCACACGCGCCGGTCATCTGCCGTCTCCCCCGGGGCTATAAGGCATCCCCGACGCCCTCCTCTCTCCCTTGACGAACCCTAGATCGAGCGTGACCCCCTGGACCTCACATCTCTCTCCCCTCGCTCCCTCTCTGATTTCCCCTCGCCCAAGCGCCGCCATGGCACCGCCGCCATAATGCACGCGGCCCCCGTCACCACCTCGCCTCGCCTCCGCGCCAAGAAGGACCGCCTCGACCTCGTCTTCCTCCCCGACGAATCACTTGAGCAGGAGCGCCTCTACATTGTCCCCTATGTCGCCATCTTCAACCACGACAACCGCATGCCGTCGCCGATTCCGTCGCCATCGACCCTCACCGAGCCCACTACCGTCCCCTATAGGCTCCCGGTGAGCCGCGCGTTCCCTCCCCCTTTTCTCCTCTGCTCTTGTTGCCAATCATCACCGTAGTCACCGCCAGATGTAGCCCCGGTCGACGCGCTCACTGACCCGTCGCCGCGCCCCCGTGCGTGCTTGCCCGCGCGTGGCTGTGCCCCCCGCCGAGCCCATCGTTCTGCTGCCGCCCCTGCTGAACCGCTGCTACTCGCGCCGCCTGCTGGAAGCCCCTGCCGGCCGCACCTCACTGCGCCTCTTCGCTCGCCCCGCAGCTGCGTGCTGCTGGTGGTGCCGCTACCCCACTTCGTCCCGGCCACGCCCTGACGCCGCCCTTGTCGCTCCACGGTGTCCGGGGCTCCTGCCGCTGGCCGCGGTCCCCCCTCCACTCTGCGCTGGCCGGTGGCCTCGCCGGAGGCCGCGCCCAGCCGCGGAGCCCTAGCCCCTAGTGCCGTACGTGCCCAAGTCCGGCCTCCACGGGCGCCCGCCCACTAACCCTCTCGCCCAGTGCCCGCTAGGCCGACCAGGGCCACTAATCAAGGGGCTCCACGACCCTTTTTCTAAAAAAAGATACACAAAAAGTATATTAAAAATAACTATGACTAATTAATTAATTAATCAATTAATTAACTTAATTAAAGTTTGTTTAGTTAACTTAACCTTCTAATTAAAGTACCTAATTTGTAATTAGTCAGATGAGTCTATGACAGGGGGGCCCACCCCTTGTTGACCAGTCAAATGTTGACTGGTCAACCGGGACCCCCTGGTCCACCCGTCAGCCATTGGGTACACTTTTGTGTACATTGTGCTGGGTGCGCCTAGCTTTTTAGCATTTATTTAAAATTAATTTCAGAATATTATTAAAACTTTGAAAAATCATATAAAATAAACCGTAACTCGGATGAAAAAGTTTTCTACAACTAAGTTGCTCAGAACGACAAGACAAATCCGAACACGCGGTCCGTTCGCCCGCCACACATCCCTAACATATCAAACGATGAACTTTTCCCCTCCGGTTCATTTGTCTGACAAACGTCCGGAACTAGGAAAACTTTCCCGGATGTCTCCCCGTTCGTCAGTATCGCCTAGCGCTGTGTTAGAACACATCTAGCTTCGCCTTTTGTCATGTTATGCATATGTTTGCATGTATTTACTGTTTCTTCCCCCTCTTCTCTCCGGTAGACCCCGTGACAGCTGCCGATGCCGCTGTGGTTGACTACGTCGACGACGACCCCTTCTTCTTGTCTGAGCAACCAGGCAAGCCCCCTTTGATCATCCCGATATCGCCCATTCTATAATCTCGTGCATGCATTAGATTTTGCTACTGTTATTGTTTGCTCCTATTCTGATGCATAGCCTGCTTTTGTACCTGCTTATTGTTACCTACCTGGTTATCCTAAACTGCTTAGTATAGGTTGGCTAATGATCCATCAGTGACCCCCACTTATCCTTGTTGCCCCTGCTTCATCATCGACGCCTCGATCGACGTGATCGACGACTAGAGCCCGACACCTCACATCACATCACGCCCCTTTAGTTGCTCGACTCTGTAGAGCTACTATCGAGTGTCGAGGGTGATCCCTTATAATGCACTCCTGATGATAATTCTGTAGTGTAGCTATTCAGTCGTGGTCATCGAGGGTGATTTCCTCTTTCACCATTCCCGATACAGCTCTGTCATTCAACACCTCAAGTGTGAACCTCGAGGGTCGTCCCTCTTATGTTCACCTTGATGATTACATTGAGTGGAATCCACTGGGGGTGATTCCTCAGGTTTTCCCCTTGATGCATGGACACACAGTTTCCTTGACTTTACTTGAGACCTTGGTGGAAGCCGGGCGGGCCCGGAGAGCACCCGCAAGATGGTTACGTGGCGACGGGGTCACTTTCGATCGTGAGTCTCTGCTCGTCTCCGCAAGCTAATAATACACTATGGTTTGGGTATTTGTTCCAAGTTGGCCTCTGGCCTTTACGCACTAACCACCATGAGAGAATAGATATGGGCCTCGACGTTGCAGTATCAGCCGAAGCTTTGTCAGACGTCCAGTTCAGCAGTGCGGCACGGTCGGATCGTGCTGGCCATCCGAGGCGGTGCTATTATTCACCCTGCGCGCAATGACCCGGAGTGCTGCGGGCGATGGGCCCAAGACCCCGGAGCGCTTAGGATGTAGACCGGCGGGGACCTCTCTGCTGAGCCTAGGTAGGGCTGCGACGTGTTGATCTTCCGAGGCCGGGCATTGACCCTAGAAAGGTGTGTCCGGCCAGAGTGATCGAGCGTGTTGGGTAACGTGGTGCACCCCTATAGGGAAGATATATATTCAAATACCGTGTCCGCAGTAATGGACGTTCAGACTTGTATCCTGATCTTATATAACTAGAAATGGATACTTGAGACATGTGATGGATATGTGGCTCCGAGATTGCTTTCCCGCAGGGAGTCGGGGAAGGATCTCTGGGCGTTGATGTTACAACATGCTTGTTAAATATTAAACTGCTATTCTTTACTCTTCTACATGCTGCAAGATGCTCGGAGCTGCTTGAAGATGCTAGTCTTCATTAGGCTAGGCCTTCCCCCTCTATTCTGGCATTCTGCAGTTCAGTTCACAGATACAACCCTTCCATTTGATACCAATGCATACTTAGTATAGATCTGATGCTTGCGAGTACTTTGGATGAGTACTCACGGTTGCTTTGCTACCCCTTCCCCCCTTCTTTCTTCTTTCCAGTTGATATAACGAGATGGTGGATCTTTGGAGCCAGATGCCACCCCCAATGGATTCTGCTACGTGAAGATCGCCGATGACCAGGAGTAGTTAGGAAGTCCCAGGCAGGAGGCCTTGCCTCTTCGATCGTTTTTGCTTTTGTGCTAGCCTTCTTAAGGCATCCTTGTTTAACTGGTGTCTGTACTCAGATGTTGTTGCTTCCGCTGAATCTTGTGTATCGAGCTTTTATTCGAGCCCTCGAGGACCCTGGCTTGTAATATAACGCTTGTATTATTTTATTTGTGTCTAGAGTTGTGTTGTGATATCTTCCCGTGAGTCCCTGATCTTGATTGTACACATTTGCGTGTATGATTAGTGTACGATTGAAACGGGGGCGTCATAGTGGGTTCATTGCTATGTAAAGTTTTGACCTCTTCAATCCCACTTTTACCAATTTTTGCATCAAGATCTAGAAACTCCGAATCATTGGGACGCCTTTTAACTAAAGTTGACTCATCTCTAGTCACATCATTATAAAGATTCATATTGAAGAACAAAGATTTAATAGGAGAGACATCAACCACTTTTAGATCTTCATCCCTATTATCATCAAAACTAGAAGAACTCGCTTTTACAAAGCAATCCTTTTTAGCACGCATCCTAGCGGTACTTTCTTGGCACTCATCAATGGAAATTCTCATAGATTTGAGAGACTCATTGATATCATGATTAGATGGAATAGATCTATGTTTCAAAGAATCAACATCAAGAGAAATTCTATCCATGTTCCTAGCCAACTCATTAATCTTAGGCAATTTTTCTTCAAGCAAAGCGTTGAAATTCTTTTGGGAAATCATAAATTATTTAACACTAATCTCAAAATCAGAGGCCATCTTATTAAAATTTCCATAAGAGTTGTTGTAGGAATTACCATAATTATTAGAGGAATTTCTAGGAAATGGCCTAGGTGAAAGTGCAACTATCCCTAGGTGGTTTTGGTAATTCATAACAACATATAGCTCACTGAGCTAATGCTATTCCAAGACTATTATTTCAGGAAAGCTCAATGAATGGCATGGCATGGATGATGAAAGTGGATCCCTCAAAATACTAAGGACAAAGGATTGGCTCAAGCTCAAAAGCTCAAGACTCTTCATTTTATATTTTAGTGATCCAAGATCACATTGAGTCTATAGGAAAAGCCAATACTATCAAGGAGGGATGAGGTGTTGCTTAATGAGCCTCTTGCTTCATGGGCTTTGTGATATGCTCCAAAACCCTCAACTACTTTCCCACATCCACAAATGACCTAAACCCAAAGCCAAAATCAGTCACACCGATTCTTCCTATCCGGCGCCACCGATTCCAAAAGTCATAGCCACTGCCACAAACCCTAAGCAAATCGGTCTTACCGATAGGGATCTTGGTCTCACCGAGATGGGGTTGTAATCTCTCTGTTTCCCTTTGTAACATTTCAATCTAACCGAACTGAGCGATCGGTCCCACCGAGATTGCAATGTAAACTCTCTATTTCCTTTTTGTAACATTTTGGTCTCACCGAAAAGAGCAAATCGGTCCCACCGAGTTTACCTGACCAACTCTCTGGAAAGCTTATTACCAAATCGGTCTCACCGAGTTTGTGTAATCGGTCTTACCGAGATTACGTTATGCCCTAACCCTAACTAAATCGGTCTCACCGAGATGCATGTCAGTCCCACCGAAAATCACTAACGGTCACTAGGTTTACTAAGACGGTCCGACCGAGTTTAATGATTCGGTTCCACCGAGTTTGGTAAATTGTGTGTAACGGTTAGATTTTGTGTGGAGGCTATATATACCCTCCACCTCCTCTTCATTCGTGGAGAGAGCCATCAGAACGAACCTACACTTCCAACTTGCCATTTCCGAGAGAGAACCACCTACTCATGTGTTGAGACCAAGATATTCCATTCCTACCATATGAATCTTGATCTCTAGCCTTCCCCAAGTTGCTTTCCACTCAAATCTTCTTTCCACCAGATCCAAAACCTATGAGAGAAAGTTGAGTGTTGGGTAGACTATCATTTGAAGCACAAGAGCAAGGAGCTCATCATCAACGCACCATTTCTTACTTCTTGGAGAGCTGTGTCTGCTAGATTGGCTAGGTGTCACTTGGGAGCCTCCAACAAGATTGTGGAGTTGAACCAAGGAGTTTGTAAGGGCAAGGAGATCGCCTACTTCGTGAAGATCTACCACTAGTGAGGCAAGTCCTTCGTGGGCGATGGCCATGGTGCGATAGACAAGGTTGCTACTTCGTGGACCCTTCGTGCGTGGAGCCCTCCATGGACTCGCGCAGCCGTTACCCTTCGTGGGTTGAAGTCTCCATCAACGTGGATGTACGATAGCACCACCTATTGGAACCACGCCAAAAACATCCATGTTTCCAATTGCGTTTGAATCCTCCAAACCCTTCCCTTTACTTTCTTGTAAGTTGCATGCTTTAATTTCCGTTGCCTCTATACTCTTTGCATGCTTGCTTGAATTGTGTGATGATTGCTTGACTTGTCCTAAAGTAGCTAAAATCTGCCAAACTCTAAAATTGGGAAAAGGTTAAGTTTTTATTGGTCAAGTAGTCTAATCACCCCCCTCTAGAAATACTTCAAGGTCCTACAAGTGGTATTAGAGCTTTGGTCTCCATTTGCCTTGATTTCCATAGCTTTTGGTGGTCATAGCCTTGGTTTCACAACCTAGGAGAGTATGGCGTCTAGCGAGGGAAATTATCACCATAGAGGTCCTTACTTGGATGGTACTAATTTTGCTAGTTGAAAGCATAAGATGAAAATGCATACTCTTGGACATAACCTCGCTGTTTGGGCAATTATTTGTATTGGCTTGCAAGATGAATTTTTCAATGGAAGAGAACCGAACTGTAAAGCTAATGCGGAAGAATTGAAGATGCTGCAATACAATGCTCAAGCATGCGATATCATCTTCAATGGATTGTGCCCCGAAGAATTCAACAAAATCAGCCATCTTGAGAATGCAAAGGAAATTTGGGATACTTTGATTGATATGCATGAAGGTACCAAGTCCGTCAAGGAATCCAAGTTGGATGTGCTCCAAAGTCAGCTTGACAAGTTCAAAATGAAGGATGGTGAAGGTGTCGCTGAAATGTACTCTAGGCCTGCTCTTATCACAACTGAGATTGCCGGCTTAGGGAGTGAAGAGATGACCGACAAATTCATCATCAATAAAATCCTAAGAGCATTGGATGGAAAGTATGATACCGTGTGCACGTTGATTCAAATGATGCCAAACTACAAAGATCCCAAGCCAACGGAAGTCATTGGAAGAATTGTTGCTCATGAGATGTCACTCAAGGATAAGGAGGAACTTCACAATAAGTCAAGTGATGCTTACAAAGTCTCAAGTGAAGCCCCCACATCATCAAGTGAGAAACAAACCTTCTATGAAGAATTTAGCTTAATGGTGAAGAACTTCAACAAATTCTACAAGAGTAGAAGCAAAGAAAGAAGCTCAAAGTCAAGGTCTTACAATGACAAGAGATCTTCTAGTCGTGAGCGCAATTGCTACAATTGTGGGAGACCCGGACACTATTCCAATGAGTGTACGGCACCCTACAAAAGAAGAGAAGATTCTCCAAGAAGAAGAAGAAGAAAAAGAGAAGAATCACCACCAAGAGAGAGGAGGAGTAGAGATGATCGTTATGAACGAAGACCCTCACGGAGAAGCAAGGATTCGGAAAGGAAGGTCAAGTCATAAAGGAGCTACACAAAACGAAGACATCAAGCTCATGTTGGTGAATGGGTTTCCGGCTCTGACTCCGACAATCACTCTGAGAGAAGCTATCACTCCGACTCCGAATATACTCAAGATGAAGGTGTTGCCGGTCTAGCACTTGTGTCAACCAACTCCTACGACATATTTGATTCACCAAATGAAGGTGTTGGAAGATGCTTCATGGCCAAAGGTCCAAAGGTAACACATCCTGAGTATGTTGATTTCAATAGTTATGAAGATGACTTGCTTGTGGATGATGATTTACTTGTTGACAACTCTAGTGATGAATACTATGATGAAACGTCAATTAATCATGCTAATCAAGATAAAATGAATGACAATGATAAGGAGAAGATTGAGCTTCTAACTAAAGAACTAAACACTCTTAAGTTGGCTCATGAAACTATCTTCGAAGATCATCGAGAACTTTTAAGGGCTCATGAGAAGTTACGCTTTGAAAAGCTCAATCTTGAGCAAGAGCATGAGTTCTTAAAAGCAATCAATGATGATCTCCGCAAGAAAAGTTCTTCTTATATTGCCAAGCGTTTACTCTTATGTAGTTACATGCCTCAAGTCAAGTCTAGTAACAAGTACAAGAAAGATACTTCCTCTAGTAGTAACAATAATAATAATGTCAAATCCAATATTGTTGCTTCTAGTAGTTCTCTTGATTCCACTAATGATTCTCTTAGCCAAGTTACACTTGAGCAAAGAAAATAGCTTATTGAAGGGAATTGTAGAGAAGGGTGTTTACAAGAGCCTTGCCGGGAGTAAGCAATTCGAGGAAATTGTACGCAAGCAAGGAAGGCACCGGAAGAATCAAGGTGTTGGTTTTGAACGAAAGTTCAATGCCAATGGAGTTGAGTGGGAAGAAGATCAATAACCCAAGACAAAGTTTGTTCCTCAACAAGAGAAGTATGATCCTACTTCCTTCAAGGGAACACAAGCTCAAGATGATATTCCACCACAAGACCACAAGAACAAAGGCAAGGACAAGCTTCAAGAAGAGATTGATGCATTTGAAGAAGCACCTAAAGCCTCATTCAAGTGGGTTCCCAAGACTACATCAAGTTCCACTTCATCAAGTACAACTACAACTCCAAGGATTCCCATCAAGATGATGTGGATCCCAAAGAAGAAGAACTAGAGAGTTCTTGAGGGTGACTCCGCCAACATTCTTCACTCATATCATTATGGCAAGAACAAGTGCAATCAACTTCCACATCTTTCACTAGTTCAAGGAGTCACAAACCCTCATGTTGGTAAGGCAAGGGACAAGGTAACCTAATGATTTCATGGACATCATCTTGGGTGTGCATCACTCTATGTCTATGGATATTCTTGTTTGTTCCTTGTGGGACTAACCCATGTAGGTAAGTTGAAAGTGCAACTCACTCCAAAGGATTGCTCCAAATGATCTACATCAACATTGAGCATCTACATCTTCAACACCTACATGAAGTCATCATCGACGAAACCCAAGGTTAGTTCATCCCTCTAAGGGGGGATCTCACATCTAGGGGGAGCTTAACTCTAAGAATTGAGTCAAAGCAACCCTAATGGTGTGAACCCATCAATGCATTATGTAAAAGTGGTAACCCCACTCGAGCTTAAACGATGAGTATGACCTATGATCAAATGTTCTCATTTGACTCCTAAGTCAATATACTCATATATAGATGACCTAGTCATCGCCAATTGCTTGATAGATGCTAGTATTGGTTGTGCATGCTTTGCCACATATTTCATTTGCCATCTTATTGTGTGAGCATGTTGGTGCATATTTTCACTCATTCAAGGACATCCACTTGTTGTTTTGATTGTTTGGTTTCTTTTCTTCTTGCCAAGTGGATGGACAAGAATGCCTAAGAACCTTCTTTAGCTATCTATGCTTTTCTCATCTTAAACTCTATTCATGCTACATCACAAAATTTGATCAAGTCAGATTCGAACCACTCTGTGTGAGGAGCACTCGGAGTCCCCGATTCGTCATAGACTTAAACTTCCAAAACCTCTTTGTGACTCTCGGTCTGACCAATTCCTCCATTTCGGTCCTACTGAGATCATTAAGTTGATCTGAGTTTTCAATCTCGGTGCAACCGATTTGAACTTTTCGGTCACACCGATTTGCTGTAACTGTACACAGTTATGCATCTCGGTGCCACCGAGTTGTTCCACTCGGTCACACCGACAGGGTCGGGCTATATATAGCCACGGGCAAAATTTTGGAAATTTCTCCGAAACCCTTCGCCCGCACAATAGCTCGCTCTGCCATCGGAGGTCTCCGGATCGTCTCCTTGTCGCCAGCAGCCTCCTGTCGCTGGTCTCTGTCGCCGTCAACGGATTTCGTCCCTGCCGTTGCCGTCGTAGCGAGTCCACCGCCAAGTTAGGGTATGGAATCAATCTTTGTGCTATCCACGTCTGATTCCTAGCACATTGTATTCTTATTGATTCTTGCCACGATTGAGACTTTTCTATCCAACCAAAGTAATCCATAGATTAGATGAGATTCAAATTTTTAGGGTTAGGTTTCCGTGGAAAGCATCTCGGACCCACCGAGTTGAAAAACTCGGTCTCACCGATTTGGCTTATGCCATTGCACTAGTGACTCTCGGTCTGACCGAGAATTACTAATTGGTGCAACCGATTTGAGGATTCTGTGAAACCCTAGCAGTCTCAGTGCCACCGAACTGAGACTCGGTCCAACCGAGATCATCAGTTTAGGTTCCAAAACTGCTTCGGTATCACCGAGTTTGAAAATCGGTTGATCCAAAATGCTTTCTGTGGAAAACTAAAACTGAACTTTTGAATCATTCTTTTGCAAAAATCTCTGCATTTTGTGATGCTCATCTATTCTATCTCATCTATAACTCTTCACAGGGTCAGCAGTCAGCTTTTGCAGTATGTCAGATCAGAGTGACAGCCAGAACAGGTCAGAAGAGCAGATGTACTTGAGTGAGGGCACTAGTCCCTCAACTACAGATGAAGGGAGCAGAAGTACTCCTAGCAATTTGCCTAAGGCTGCTACTAGGCAAAGGAGGAAAAGAACTTCAGATTTAGAGGATGAAGATTACAAAGGTGAGGAAGATGAGGCTACTTCCAAGAAGGTAGTTCTCAAGAAAGAATATGGCTCTCCACAGAGCACTAAACCAGGTCTGAAGAAGAAAGTTCCTGCCAAGAGGACACCAATGTCAAACGCCAGAAAGTCCACTCAAGTGCCATCTCAGGCTCAACCCAAAGAGGCACCTGCAAGGAAAGATACATCATCCAAACCTCAGAAAGTTCCTACTGGAGAGACTATGAAATTCACAATTGAGTCAGAGGATGATGGTGCTCAAGACAAGAAAAAGAAGAGAGCAAGAACCACAACTGCCAAGGTCCTTGGAAAGCCCTCAATGAGAAGAGATTCTGAAGGTGAGGAAGAGGTTGCTGCACCAGCACCTAAGGCAGCTAAGCTTATGGGTGATGCAATCAGATCAGGGGCTGCAGCATCTAAGCCCAAGGATGCACCCAAAGCTGCCTCCAAGGCCAAGAAAGTTCCAAAGAGGAATACTAGGAGTATTCCAGCTGCTGAGAAGAACAAGGCCCCAATGCCCAATGTTGCTGAAGAAGAAGATGAAGAAGGTCAAGTCTTAAGAAAGCTTAAGCCCAAGATACCAGAACACAATGATGCCCATCCTATGGCTGAGGACATGAGAATCAGGAAGGATTCAGGGCTGAGACTGTGGAGGATGGAAGATCCATATGCTTCAAGAAGAAGAACTGCTGTTGACTACAGGTTCCATACAAAGGAACAATAGGACTTCTATGAAACAATTCTGTTGGACAAGAAGCCCATAGTTTGTGACATGAGGTGGGCCGACTGGACCTACATCAAGGACAATTAGCAGCACTATCCTGGAGTGCAAGAAAGCTTTGTTGCTTGTGGAGTTGCTGATTATGTTGGACAGAAGTTCACCCACTGGAATGATGAGCTTATCATGCAGTTCTACTCCACAGCACATTTTTACCCAGATGGTAGAATTGTTTGGATGTCTGAAGGTACAAGGTACCAATCCACTGTTGAAGAATGGGAAAGTCTGATAAATGCCCCCAAGGAAAATGAGGATGACCTAGACATTTATGCAAAGAAGAAGATGGATCACAATTCAATGGCTCACATGTACAAGGAAATCCCAGACAAGGTAGTAGAGACTCACAAGTTTGGATCAGTTCACTTTCTGCTGTCAGGGTTGCCAATCATCAATTGGATCCTGAGGCACACTTTGTTGCCCAAGTCTGGTGACCATAACATGATCAGAGGGCATGCCATCAACATGCTGCATGTGTTTGATGTGCCACAAAATTTCAAAGTCATGAACCTAATGATTGAAACAATCAAGAGGACTGCAGCAGATCAGAAGAGGAGCTGTGGATATGCACCTCAGATTCAGGAATTGATAAGCTCAAAGATGGGCACAGGGAGATATCAGTTGGATAAGGAACATTTTCCACTTTATCCAGACTTTGAGGACAATGAGGTTGTCATGAATGAAAATGATCCACAATCAGTTCAAGCTCGGGAGAAGAAGGAGAAGGCAAAGAAGGAGAAGGCTGCCAAGATGCCAACTCAAGAGGAGGCATCTGAATATTTCTTGAAAACCAAATAGGAGCAGCTTGGTTACTTAATAGCATCTACACCGAGGATTGAGAAAGGACTGGCCACCCTCACTCAGAATCAGGAGAGCCTTGAGAGAATCATGGAACTCAAGTTTCATGACCTTGATGTTAAAGTAACTGAGATTCAGTTAGTTGTAGAGCAGCTGCAGGATGATATGCAGGAGAGGCAGGGCAAGACTACCACAAATGTGTTTGCCAGAGTGCCCAGAACCCAGAGGTCAGTTGCAGTGCCAGTGACAGACACTAGAGCAACAACTTCAGCACCAGCCACAGCACCTACAGTTCCAGTGCAACCAGCTCCAGCATCCACTCCAACACCCTCTACTTCAACTGAAGCCTTCGTCCTTGGAGTTATCAGGACACCACCACCAGAAGATCAAGCCTGAGAGTCGATCTAGCACTATGCATTTTCTATGAACTTTTTGGTAACTTGTTGCCAAAGGGTGAGAAAAATGTATAGATCATAGGCTTCGAGAGAGAGAGAGTGTTGCTTTTATTCTCTCTTGCTTTATTTGGTGATTTTTCAAACTTTGTTTGCTTTTGGTTGAGATACTATGCTTGTGAGACATTGATGATCATGTGTTTGATCATAAGCTACACTTATGCATGTTTGATGATATTATCCTATCTACCTTATGTGATCATTCACTATGCTTGGTGATGAGTGCATGTATTCAATGTTTATTATTTTGAGCACTCCACCAAGATGTATGTGACATGGAAGAGCAACCCATGAGCCTAATTCATTGTGCATTTGCAATCCAAAGGAAATCTTAACCCATGCACAAATTTAGGGGGAGCTCTTGCTTATCACATACTTCTCAAAGCGGCGATGTTATTCAATCTTATTATCATTTGTCGAAGCTTTGATCTATATGTTGTCATCAATTACCAAAAAGGGGGAGATTGAAATTGCAACTATCCCTAGGTGGTTTTGGTAATTCATAACAACATATAGCTCATTGAGCTAATGCTATTCCAAGACTATTATTTCAGGAAAGCTCAATGAATGGCATGGCATGGATGATGAAAGTGGATCCCTCAAAATACTAAGGATAAAGGATTGGCTCAAGCTCAAAAGCTCAAGACTCTTCATTCTATATTTTAGTGATCCAAGATCACATTGAGTCTATAGGAAAAGCCAATACTACCAAGGAGGGATGAGGTGTTGCTTAATGAGCCTCTTGCTTCATGTGCTTTGTGATATGCTCCAAAACCCTCAACTACTTTCCCACATCCACAAATGACCTAAACCCAAAGCCAAAATCGGTCATACCGATTCTTCCTATTCTGCGCCGGCGATTCCAAAAGTCATAGCCACTGCCACAAACCCTAAGAAAATCGGTCTTACAGATAGGGATCTCGGTCTCACCGAGATGCGGTTGTAATCTCTCTGTTTCCCTTCGTAACATTTCGATCTCACCGAAAAGAGCAAATCGGTCCCACCGAGTTTACCTGACCAACTCTCTGGAAAGCTCATTACCAAATCAGTCTCACCGAGTTTGTGTAATCAGTCTTACCGAGGTTACGTTATGCCCTAACCCTAACCGAATCGGTCTCACCGAGATGCATGTCAGTCCCACCGAAAATCACTAACGGTCACTAGGTTTACTAAATCGGTCCGACCGAGTTTAACGATTCGGTCCCACCGAGTTTGGTAAATTGTGTGTAATGGTTAGATTTTATGTGGAGGCTATATATACCCCTCCACCTCCTCTTCATTCGTGGAGAGAGCCATCAGAATGAACCTACACTTCCAACTTGCCATTTTTGAGAGAGAACCACCTACTCATGTGTTGAGACCAAGATATTATATTCCTACCATATGAATCTTGATCTCTAGCCTTCCCCAAGTTGCTTTCCACTCAAATCTTCTTTCCACCAGATCCAAAACCTATAAGAGAGAGTTGAGTGTTGGGGAGACTATCATTTGAAGCACAAGAACAAGGAGTTCATCATCAACGCACCATTTGTTACTTCTTGGAGGGTGGTGTCTCCTAGATTGGCTAGGTGTCACTTGGGAGCCTCCGACAAGATTGTGGAGTTGAACCAAGGAGTTTGTAAGGGAAAGGAGATCGCCTACTTCGTGAAGATCTACCTCTAGTGAGGCAAGTCCTTTGTGGGCGATGGCCATGGTGGGATAGACAAGGTTGCTACGTCGTGGACCCTTCGTGGGTGGAGCCCTCCGTGGACTCGTGAAGCCGTTACCCTTCGTGAGTTGAAGTCTCCATCAACTTGGATGTACGATAGCACCACCTATCAGAACCACGCCAAAAACATCCGTGTCTCCAATTGCGTTTGAATCCTCCAAACCCTTCCCTTTACTTTCTTGCAAGTTGCATGCTTTAATTTCCGCTGCCTATATACTCTTTGCATGCTGGCTTGAATTGTGTGATGATTGCTTGACTTGTCCTAAAGTAGCTAAAATCTGCCAAACTCTAAAATTGGGAAAAGGTTAAGTTTTTATTGGTCAAGTAGTCTAATCACCCCCCCTCTAGACATACTTCAAGGTCCTACACTAGGACTAAAGTTTCCTCTATACG
Source organism: Triticum dicoccoides (assembly GCF_002162155.2). Classification (NCBI taxonomy): domain Eukaryota; kingdom Viridiplantae; phylum Streptophyta; class Magnoliopsida; order Poales; family Poaceae; genus Triticum; species Triticum dicoccoides. Next base: position 239,611,441 of record NC_041381.1, on the reverse strand, counting down.
CGTTGTTAGCAAAATTATTCCTACCAACAAAATTCACATCCATAGATTCATTATTATTATCAATCAAAGTAGACAAAGGCATATCATTAGGATCAATAGGAGCACTCTTATTAGCAAACAATTTCATAAGTTGATCCATCTTTCCTCTCAAAACATTAATCTCTTCTATCGCATGAACCTTTTTACTAGTAGATCTTTCGGTGTGCCATTGAGAATAATTAACCATAATATTATCTAGGAGTTTAGTAGCTTCGCCTAAAGTGATTTCCATAAAAGTGCCTCCCGCGGCCGAATCTAAAAGGTTTCTAGAAGCAAAATTCAATCCGACATAAATTTTTTGTATGATCATCCATAAATTCAATCCATGTGTAGGGCAATTGTGAATCATCAATTTCATCCTCTCCCAAGATTGTGCAACATGTTCATGATGAAGTTGCTTAAAATTCAAATATCGTTTCTAAGAGAGATGATCTTAGCGGGAGGAAAATACTTAGAGATAAAAGCATCTTTGCACTTATTCCATGAATCAATACTATTTTTAGGCAAAGACGAAAACCAAATTTTAGCACGATCTCTAGTGAAAACGGAAATAGCTTCAATTTAACAATATCATTATCCATGTCTTTCTTCTTTTGCATATCACACAAATCAACAAAGTTGTTTAGATGTGTAGCGGCATCTTCACTAGGAAGGCCAGAGAATTGATCTTTCATGACAAGATTCAACAAAGCAGCATTAATTTCACAAGATTCAGCAACGATAAGAGGGGCAATCGGAGTGCTAAGAAAATCATTGTTGTTGGTATTGGAAAAATGACACAACTTTGTATTATCCTGAGCCATCGTGACAAACAATCCAGCACACAAGCACACAAGAGGCAAGCAAAAAAAGCGAACGGGAAAAAAGAGGGCGAATGAAGTGGGGGAGAGGAAAATGAGAGGCAAAAGGCAAACCATGTAATGCGAGGGATAAGAGTTTGTGATGGGTACTTGGTATGTCTTGACTTGTGCGTAGACTCCCCGGCAACGGTGCCGGAAATCCTTCTTGCTACCTCTTGAGCATGCGTTGGTTTTCCCTTGAAGAGGAAAGGGTGATGCAGCAAAGTAGCGTAAGTATTTCCCTTAGTTTTTGAGATCCAAGGTATCAATCCAGTAGGAGGCTACACTCAAATCCCTCATACCTGCACAAACAAATAAGAACCTTGCAACCAACACGATAAAGGGGTTGTCAATCCCTTCACGGCCACTTGCAAAAGTGAGATCTGATAGAGATAATAAGATAAATATTTTTGGTATTTTTATTATATAGATTGGAAAGTAAAGATTGCAAAATAAAATAGATCGGAAACTTATATGATGGAAAATAGACCCGGGGGCCATAGGTTTCACTAGTGGCTTCTCTCAAGATAGCATAAGTATTGCGGTGGGTAAACAAATTACTGTCGAGCAATTGATAGAAAAGTGCATAGTTATGATAATATCTAGGCATGATCATTTATATAGGCATCACGTCCGCGACAAGTAGATCGAAATGATTCTACATCTACTACTATTACTCCACACATCGACCGCTATCCAGCATGCATCTAGAGTATTAAGTTCATAAGAACAAAGTAGCGCATTAGGCAAGATGACATGATGTAGAGGGATAAACTCAAGCAATATGATATAAACCCCATCTTTTTATCCTCGATGGCAACAATACAATACGTGCCTTGCTGCCCCTTCTGTCATTGGGAAAGGACACCGCAAGATTGAACCCAAAGCTAAGCACTTCTCCCATTGCAAGAAAGGTCAATCTAGTAGGGCAAACCAAACTGATAATTCGAAGAGATTTGCAAAGATAACAAATCATACATAAAAGAATTCAGAGGAGATTCAAATATTGTTCATAGATAATCTTGATCATAAACCCATAATTCATCGGATCTCGACAAACACACCGCAAAAAGAATAACATCGAATAGATGTCCAAGAAGATCGAGGAGAACTTTGTATTGAGATCCAAAGAGATAGAAGAAGCCATCTAGCTAATAACTATGGACCCGAAGGTCTGAGGTAAACTACTCACACTTCATCAGAGAGGCTATGGTGTTGATGTAGAAGCCCTCCATGATCGATTCCCCCTCCGACGGAGCACCGAAAAAGGCCGCAAGATGGGATCTCACGGGTACAGAAGGTTGCGGTAGTGTAAATAGGGTTTAGTGGTGCTCTCAGATGTTTTTAGGGTATATGAGTATATATAGGCGAAAGAAATCGGTCAGGGGAGCCACGAGGGTGGGGGGCGCGCCTACCCCCCTGGGCGCGCCCTCCTGCCTCGTGGCCTCCTTGTTTCTTTCTTGATGTCCACTCCAAGTCTCCTGGATTGCGTTTGTTCCAAAAATAACTCTCCCAAAGGATTCATTCCTTTTGGACTCCGTTTGATATTCCTTTTCTGCGAAACACTGAAATAGGCAAAAAAACAGCAATTTGGACTGGGCCTCCGGTTAATAGGTTAGTCCAAAAAATAATATAAAAGTGTATAATAAATCCCATTAAACATTCAAAATAGATAATATAATAGCATGGAACAATAAAAAATTATAGATACGTTGGAGACGTATCAAGCCACTCCTGTGACACTTTCTCTGTATAACTATCCTTTCATCACTGTGAAGGCTTTGGATCGACGGACTATGTGGCGAGCTTCATCTTCATCCTCTAGGAGCTCCTTCCCGAGAATGTATGCGATGTACGGCACTGCGTGACCAGCAAGACTTCCATGATCAAGTCGACCATAGCTGGAACCTCGATCTAAGTCGGGTTGGTTGAAGTTATGGTTGCGGGGGCTCTTCCTTGAAGGCATCTTCTTGCACTGTCGGGGTATGGAGATGCTCCAAGAACACATTACAGGGAATAGGCTTCTGAGTGGAACCTATCTTTGCCAGATCATCAGCAGCTTGATTCTTGATTCGTGGTATCTGGTGGAGCTCAAACCCCTCAAACTTCTTCTCTAGCTTTCTCACTGCATTGCAATAACCGGTCATTGCGGGACTCCTGACATCCTATTCCTTCATTACTTGGTTAACCACTGAGTCTGAGTTGCCATATATCATCAAGTGCCGGATGCCGAGTGAAATGGCCATACGCAACCCATACAATAGTGCCTCATACTCAGCTTCATTGTTCAAAGAATCAAAGTGAATCTGGAGGACATAACTGAGCTTGTCTCCTCGTGGGGACACTAAAACCACTCCTGGACCAGAGCCATTCAACATCTTGGATCCATCAAAGAACATGGTCCAATGTTCCGACTGAATTTGAGTCGGCTGTTGTTGTTCTGTCCACTCTGCGAGGAAATCTGAAATTGCTTGAGACTTAATGGCCTTCTTTGCCTCAAACTTGATATCTAAAGGAAGAAGTTCAATCGCCCACTTTGCCACTCGACCAGTTGCATCTCTGTTATTCAGAATTTCTGACAATGGAGCATCGCTGATGACTGAAACTGAGTGATCAAAGAAATAGTGTGCAACCTTCCTCATGGTCAGGTAAATCCCACAAACAAGCTTTTGATAATGAGGGTATCTCTGCTTGGACGGGGTTACGACTTCTAAAATGTAATACACGGGGCACTGAACTTTGAAGGCCTTGCCTTCTTCTTCCTGCTCGACTGTGAGCACTGTGCTAACAACTTGTCTCATGGCAGCGATGTAAAGCAGTAAAGGCTCCTTGCTAACCGGAGCAGCAAGCACCGGCTGGGTGGAAAGCAGGGCTTTGCGCTCTTCAAACGCTGCTTCAGCTTCGTCATTTGACTCGAACTTGTTAGACTTCTTCATCAGTCGGTAAAGAGGCAGTGCCTTTTCATAGAGGCGTGAGATGAATCGGCTCAATGCAGCCAAACAACCAGTAAGCTTCTGAACATCATGCACACGCACTGAGCATTTCATTCAGAGGATTGTGCCAATCTTCTCTGGATTCGCGTCAATTCCTCGTTCGGAAACGAGAAAACGGAGCAACTTTCTGTCGGGGACTCCGTAGGTGCATTTTGATGGATTGAGCTTGATATCATACCTTCTTAGGTTGGCAAAGGTTTCAGCAAGATTAGTCAACAGGTCGAAACCTTTGTGTGACTTAACCACTATGTCATCCATGTATGCTTCCACATTCTGACTGATTTGAGTGAGCAGGCACTTCTGAATCATGTGCATGAATGTGGAACCAGCATTCTTGAGGCCAAAGGGCATTGTAACATAGCAAAAACACCCAAACGGGGTGATGAAAGTCGTCTTTATCTCTTAGGGTCCATACAATCGGATCTGATGGTACCTGGAATAAGCGTTCAGGAAGGACAGTTGCTCACATCCTGCAGTTGAATCGACTATCTGGTCGATGCGAGGTAGAGGAAAATGATCTTTCAGGCAGGCCCGATTGATGTGCTTCAAGTCAATACACATTCAAAGTGATTTATCTTTCTTGAGAACCATAACAACATTGGTGAGTCACTCGAAGTGGTATATCTCGCGGATGAACTCAGCAGCCAGGAGCCGAGCCACCTCTTCACCAATAGCCTTTCTCTTCTCCGTGGCGGACCGATGGAGATGCTCCTTAATGGGTTTTACCTTTGGATCAACTCGCAAACGCTGCTCAGCCAGTCCGCTGGGTACACCTGGCATGTCAGATGGCTTCCATGCAAAGATGTCCCAGTTCTCACGGAGGACCTGGATGAGCGTTTCTTCCTATTTGCTGTCGAGTGTCGTTGAGATATGGGTCGAAGGAGCATTGGGGTCGGTCGGGTGAACATGGAGTGGCTTGGTCTCGCTGGCTAACTAAAATGCAGACTTCGAGGCAGGCCTCTTAGCATGCAGCAAATCACTCGGATCTGCAGTTTTCTGGTACTCTTGAAACTCTACTGCTGCCATCTGCTCATCTGCTATCTTTGCACTGTCCTGAAGACAGTCTTCTCCCCTTTGACGGTTACCAGAAACCGTTATCACGCCTCTAGGGCTAGGCATCTTCATCTTGAGGTATACGTAACACGGTCGAGCCATAAAGCTAGCATACGCAGGTCTGCCCAGAATGGCATGATAGGCACTCTGGAAATCCACAACTTCAAACGTCAACTTCTCCTTGCGGAAATTCTTCTCATCGCCGAAAACCACGTCAAGAGTGATCTGGCTGAGTGAGTCGGCTTTCTTTCCTGGGATGACTCCATGGAATCGCATGTTGCTCTCGCTGAGTTTGGACATCGAAATGCCCATTCCTTTGAGGGCCTCAGCATACAGGATATTCAGACCACTGCCACCATCCATCAAAACCTTGGTCAGTCGGGTGCCTCCCACGACTGGGTTGACCACCAGCGCGTGCCGCCCAGGGGTAGCTACGCGTGGAGGGTGGTCGGACTGGTCGAATGTAATTGGTTTTTTTGACCACTTCATATACTTTGGTGTTGCCGGAGCAACCATGTTCACCTCTCTGTTAATGACCTTCAGTCGACTTTTGCTCTCGAGATTGGCAAAAATCACCAAGGTGGCATTGACATTGGGGTAACCTCCATCATCATCCTTATCTTCTTCTTCCTTATCGGACTCTTTGTCCTTTTCACTGGGTTTGCTTTCTCAGAAGCTCTGGATTAGGAGTCGACATTGTCGAGTTGTATGCTTGGGGAGAATTAGGTTCCCCTCCTCATCCTTCTTGGTGTGAATATGACACGGTAAATCCATCACCTCGTTTACTTCTTGGTCCTTCACTTTCTTAGGGATCCAAGGCCCTTTGGGCTTCCCTTTGAACTTTCCTTGATTCAACACTGCTGCCTTGGCAGGACCTGCTGCCTCAGCCTTTCGCTTCTGCTTCCGACTGGAATTTCCTCCTCCGATGTCCTGGGCGACTGTTTTGTGCTTACCACTCCGGAGTCGATCCTCCTCTTTGACATTAGCATACTTGGTGGCAATCTCCATCATCTGAGTCAGGGACATATCTCCGGTCCGACCGAACTTCAGATTGAGCTCTCTGTAGCAAACGCCTTCTTTAAAGGCACAGACTGCTTGCTGATCTGACACATTCTCCACTGTGTGCTGTAGAGTGATCCATCTCTGGATATAGCTCTCAATGTTTCATTTGGTTTCTGCATGCAATGCTACAACTATGGTACACTAGCAGGTCTCTTGCAGGTGCCCTCAAATGTTCTGGTAAACACTCAGGCTAACTCATCCCAACTCAAAATGCTCCCAGGGGCCAACCGATTCAGCCAAGCCCTGGCAGAACCTTCAAGCATCGGAGGGAGGTGCTTCATGGCCACCTCATCGCTGCCGCCACCAATGTGCACAGCCACTCAGTAGTCTTCAAGCCAAGTGTCGGGCTTCGACTCTCCCGTGAACTTACTGACGCCAGTTGCCAATCTGAAGTTATGAGGGATCTTAGTGGCTCTGATGGCTCTTCTGAAACACTCTGGGCCGGAAACGTGGACCCTGCTTCCACTAGGCCTGTCTCCATCCAGCCCTTCTCTGTATGCTCTGTTCTGGTCGACCAAACCCTACACAAGGATAGACCTTGCATCGAAGCTGGGCTCTCTGGGGTCGACTGGAACTCTGTGGTCATTTTCATATGGACGCCTGTCATCATATCGCCGGGGCGCATATGACCCGTCCCTCGGAAGGGGCGAAGGCGCTCGACGGTGGTTGTCGCGGGCGTACTCACGATCATACTCTCCATGAGCTCTTCCCGGGTGCCGATCCTGGCGGTGGTCACGACCTCCCCGCCGCAAAGGCGACCTAGGACTATGTGCCAACTGAACAGTGTCGGCCTTTACTGATCTGCTGTGGATTCTGTTCCGCGACTGGGACACAACTGAGTTCTGGTCTCCTGCCGCTCGGAGTAGCGCCCTGATCTGCTCCAAGCCTCTTCCAGCCTCTGAACGAGACGGCTGAATGGACACTATGATACACGCAGCAGCTGCAAGATTCTGAATCGGTGTGCGGAATACCCGAGTTTCTAGGGGAAACAATTGCCGTGGACGTCGACTGGACTCAGGGATCAGTCGATGGGCACGCTCGTTGAGGGAATGTTGGAGATTCTACAGACAAGTGCGCTCAGCTAGCGTGGCAAGGCGCACTGCCTCCAAGGCCCGGGCCTCGGCGGTTTCCCCTATGATGGGGGCCTGCAGAGCCTCCATGTTGCGGTGATGCAACTCCTCCCTCTGATGCGAGCTGAGAGGCTAGGGCTGATATTCCTCATGGACGAATGACGAGCTGTCGCTGCCACCGCCGCCGCCACTGTGATGAAAACTAGGTGGGCCACGATGGGAGTCGACCATGAGGACTTCCGCCGCGGGGTCACAACTCCCGCTCTCGAAAAAGGTGTTTGCGAAATCAGTCGACAGGTCGACTGATCCACATGGAAATACGTTGGGCTCGATCGCCATGACTTGGGGGGTGAACGCCTGACGAGCCACCACGTGTCTCACCCACCACTGGAGCCACGAACGACCAGACCACTTGCAGCAGCGTCCAACAGAGTGAGACGACGACACGAGGACCGACTGGTATGGGGTCGACAGCTGCCGAAGAAGGACGCCGTAGGAACTCGCGCGGAAGTGTGACGAGCCATGAATCGGGAGAGCCTCGAGGTCGAGGGGGGCCTCTTAGAGCCAGGCTGAGTCATCAGCGACGAAAGTGAATGCGCCGAGTTGAAACTCGTGGCCGGAAACCATGCTGATGAAGATTGAATAAAATGCAACCTCGCCGCAAGTCGCTAAGATGCTTTGCCCCATGGTGGGCGCCAACTGTCGTGGTACTAAATCTGACAGTAAGTATAGGGGGTACATATAAGGAGGCAAGGTCCTAGCTACGGTGAGATTGTACGCAAGTGTTTACGAGTTCAGGCCCCTCTCAGAGGAGGTAAAAGCCCTACGTCTCGGTGCCCTGAGGTGGCCGACTGGAATATGGGAGTGTGTGTTATAGGGGGTGCGAACCATTGTGCCAGAGGAGGGGGGTGGCTTATATAGAGTGCGCCAGGACCCCAGCCATCCCCCGTTACAAGGAGTTCAATGTACATAAAGATAGGGCATTACTGATAACGCCAGCTATAAAGTGCTATTAATGATCCTAAAGACTATGGAGTGAACGCCTGACCTTTGCTGTCCTGAGCGACTCCTCGTCTTCAGTAGGACGAGTGGTTTCTTGTATGGTCGAGTGATATCAGGAGGGAGGGGTACCCGAGTGATATGACTGGTCGAGTAGATTGCACTCGACGCCTTCAATAGGTACTCCCTCTTGTCTCTTGGGTGTCTTTGCTTCTAGTGTAGTGACCTTGGGTAGGGCGTATAGGTCAGGCCTATGACCATACCCTAGGTATATATCATCATCAACCCCTTCTCCAAGTCGGAGAGCCCGGGGGCCTCCTTATAAGACGACCCCCAGCCCGCCTCTTCCCCTTGTCGCCAACCTCGCCACCACAGCACCCGCCGCCACCGCCGCCCGAGTTGCCGCTGCCGTAGCACGCCGCCGCCCACGCCGCCTGGTATCGCGCCGCCGCTGCTGTTAGCCACCGCTGCCGCCTCGCGCCGCGCCGCTGCCACCCACGCCGCCCGGAGCCGCCGCCGCCTCGCCCGACGTCGCCGCCTCACTGTCGCCTCCGTCAGATACGCCGCCGCCAGTTTTTCAAGAACCGGTATAACCACTGAAACCCATCCCTTTTTTTAGGTTTTCTTCGTTTATTTTTTTAGACCGGTTTAGTTATTTAATGAACGTTCGTTCGTTTAGATTGTTTAACAACTGATTTTTGTTCATTTAGTTCTGTTAACGAATGTTCGCGCGGTGGATTTTTCTTTTTAGTTTTATTTTCGGCTAGGGACTTATCCACGAATAAGTTTTATCGCGATTTAGCCCCTCATCTTAAAACTAGCGTAACGTTTTGCTTATTTTTCCAAGTTAGATGAAACTAGCGCCTAAATCTTCGTAACAATCTCTTCTTTCTAGTTAACCAACTTGAACATGATTTTGACACTTTAAAATTTGACTTTAGTTTAGATTACTAAACGATCTTGTTTTGTTCGTATCTCGAGTTTCGTTTCTCCGTTTGAATTGTTCCTTTTTCGAAATCATAGCTAATCACTTGTACCTACTGTTAAGATCTAATCCACATCATAATAATGCTGTTAGGTTTTGTTTTCTGTTTAGTTTAGCCATTTTCTTGTTTCATGTTTGGTTTGGATCTTTTCTCGTTTTCTCGTTGTTTTTGTTTAAGTGATTGATTACCCAGAGTGCGAAGCTTGTTACTACGAATCTCTAGAGTTTGTCTACGCTAGATTACCCGGAGTGCGAAGCTTGTTACTACGAATCTCTAGAGTTTGCAGTTCGTCAGCAAGGCAAGTTACACTCTGATCATACTCTTCTATACCCAGTTTTTACTATGCATTAGTATTGCCCCTCAAACATTTGCATGAGTAGGACTGGGAACATGTGGTTTGGTTCTAGTACTTGAGGTAGGAACCTAATACCTTTTGATCACCCCAGGAATATACGTTATGCTTCACTATTGCTTAGCCATGCTCATAGACGGGGATTGGATCATGATTCACATGGAAGTTATCAGAGTTATTAATCTTGGATAACATTAAGGTGGCAACTTTAATACACATCTCGGTGGATTGGTTGGGGCACCTGGGGAACCAAGTGTTGTCCATTAAGGGAAATCCTGGGGTATCCGTGTGATTTTTCCTCGGTTCACCACCAGGCTCAAAGGGATCATATGATATTTCATGACTAGAAACTTCTGTGTGCAGCCACAAGCCATTATGGGCTCTGGCATAGTTGAGTAAGTTGTATGAGCTCTCGAAGAGGCGGACTAGCAGATGTAGAGGGAAAGTAGGTGTACCGGTCTGCCCGGAGTAGAGAGTTAATGCTTTAGAAAGACTATGTCTTGATCTTCCGATCATGGATGCGGTCGAGTCTTGTGGGGAAAAGTGCGCAACCTTTGCAGAGTGTATAAACTAATCATGGTTAGCCGTGTCCCCTGTTATGGACATCTTGAGTATCTGTAATTGGATATTATTGTTGATCTCATCACTCTTTAATTAACTGAATTGGGTTTAATGATGATACATGTTTAATTGGGATTTGAGTTGGGGGAACCTTCTCAAATATTGGAACAACTTGGGAGTAGTTAAATAAATTTATTCCTTTGTTGTAGGGAAAATCTAGCTTTATGCAAAATCTTAAACTTAGAGCCTCCACCAGCCAAATATTGCATGTATATATAGTTCTTGCATTCATTGCTTTATAGTGTAACTCCGCCAGCATATTCAATGTGCTGACCTACACGGCTGCAACGTCTCATGTTGCAGACTACTCAGCCGACGAATAAGGTGTGATAGGTCGTTGTTTTGCACTCAGCTATGCCGTTGGAGTTGATGGACTCATTTACCTTTGAAGCTTCCACGGTTATTTAGTTTAAATGGCCTTCAACCATGATATTTTTGTAATCATACTCTTTATGAGGACATGATGTAATAAGTGTGTGATTGAACTCTGTTATAATTCCTCGAGTACTGTGTGTGTCAGCATTACCGATCCAGGGATGACACTCAAACACAGAGACTTCCATCCATTAGGATCGTGGTCGCTACATCCAATGAATTGTGGATTTATGATTAGTTTATCTATGAATATTATTTGAATGTTCTCTGAATTCTTATATGCATGATTTGATGTCTTTGCAAGTCTCTTTGAATTATCGGTTTGGTTTGGCCAACTAGATTGGTTTTTCTTGCAATGGGGGAGGTGCTTAGCTTTGGGTTCAATCTTGCGGTGTCCTTTCCCAGTGACAGTAGGGACAGCAAGGCACATATTGTATTGTTGCCATCGAGGATAAAGAGATGGGGTTTTTATCATATTGCTTGAGTTAATTCCTCCACATCATGTCATCTTACTTAATGCGTTACTCCATTCTATATGAACTTAATACTCTAGATGCATGCTGGATAGCGGTCGATTAGTGGAGTAATAGTAGTAGCTGCAGAATCGTTTCGGTCTACTTGACATGGACATCATGCCTATATTCATGATCATTGCCTTAGATATCGTCATAACTTTGCGCTTTTCTATCAATTGCTTGGCAGTAATTTGTTCACCCACCAAATTATTTTCTATCTTGAGAGAAGCCTCTAGTGAAACCTATGGCCCTCGGGTCTCCTTTCCATCATACAAGTTTCCGATCTACAATTTTAGTTTCTGATCTACTATTCTTGCAATCTTTTACTTTCCGATCTATAAACCAAAAACACCAAGATATTTACTTTATCGTTTATCTATCTCTATCAGATCTCACTTTTGCAAGTAACCGTGAAGGGATTGACAACCCCTTTATCGCATTGGGTGCAAGTTTGTTTGATTGTTTGTGCAGATATTCAGTGATTTGTGCGTTTTCTATTACTGGATTGATACCTTGGTCCTCAAACTGTGGGAAATACTTATCTCCACTTTGTTGCATCACCCTTTCCTCTTCAAGGGAAAAACTAACGCAAGCTCTATAAGATAGCTCCAGAGTGGCGGCGACGGGCGGCAAGGCGAGGGTGTCGCCCCGAGGGAGCGCCTCCGCCTTGCCCATCTTTGGGGTTCGGTGGCTCAGCCTCTGCAAGGGGGTGCCCCCAGACATCATGGCGACCACGGACGAGCGCGGGGATCCCTCGACCAAGTCCTCACTGGCATCACTGGCTCGATCTACAATGGAGGAGAAGTCTCCCCCACCCCTTCCAGGGTTGCCTCCGAGTCCTCCTCCCCCTCCTCTTCGGAGCCCTCGCCAAAGGACACTAGCACTGGGGAGCTGGGGGAGCCTGGACGGCATGAGCCCTTACTCGTTGAAGGATGGTATAGCGGCGGCTAGAACCGCCCCGTCGCCGCGGCGATACAGCGAAGGTAGGCCGCTGGGAGGCCACCTGGATCCTTCTCAAGCAAGGTACGCACGACCTTTCCCAGCTCCTCTCTGGTCAGGCTCCCTCTACGCAGCCGGAGGTCGTCATCTGCGCCCTTGAGGTCCCACATGGGGCACGGATGAGCTTGGAGAGGGGCTAGGTGCTGCGTCAGGAACTCCCTGATAATCATGGCCCCCGACAGTGCCTCAGAATCCATGTCTGCCTGCATCATCCTCAGGACGGGCACCGCCCAGGGGTCAGTGAGCTTCTCGTGAGCCCACTTGTCCAGCTTCTCTGGCGGCCGGGTTGGCATCTCTAGCCGAGCGTGGGGGCTCCGGGCGTCCAGGTAAATCCACTTGCGCCGGAAGTCGTCCACCTTCTTCCCGGCCCCCGGGAGTGTGTTTCCGAGTAGCACGACAAAGGAGACACATCTGGAGCACTGGTTTGAACCATGCATCTGGAGGGAGAAGAAGTGGCGGGGCAGCGCAATGGAGGGCGTCACCCCCACGAAGGCCTGGTAGTAGAAGCCGAAGATTGACAACAGGAGGATGGAGTTGGGATGGAGGTGAAGAGCATGGATCTGATAATGATCAAGGACGGTGAGGAAGAACTTGGAGAAGGGCGAACGAGGCCCGCGAAGACACTATGGAGGAAGAAGGGGTATAATGTACCTGCCAAGGTTTCCCGCTTGGCGGAGCCGACCCGAAGCTCGGTCTCCCTCCCGTCGTTGTCATTGCTCGCCGTCAGCGGGAGCACGGTGGCGAGGTGCCCCGCCTCGGTGATGGAGGACGGTCTGAGGGCCGGTGTGCGCGAAGAGGTGGAGTGTGCGACTGGGACGGTAGGCTTTGCTTTCTTGGTCGTCATCGATGAAGATCCCGGGGGAATGGGTTCGGCGGATCTGGAAGCTCTCTTGGTGAGAAGGGGATGAGATCCGGAGCAAGGTGAAGTGTAACGCCCCGAGACCGACGTTCAGCAGACTTCCAGCTATTCTGAGTTTCGCCGTGTGTTTCTTTTGTGCTTGCTCTTTTATTTTTGCATTGCATCATGTCATCATGCCATCATGCCATTTAATTTTTAAAACTCAACTAAATAAATTGCATAGATCTTTTGATCTATTTAAACTGAGGGAACTCACATGGTGACTTCTCTTTATAACATATCCTCCAATATTAGGGAGCTATATTAAATATTTCTTTATTTCGGAAATCACCAAAACACACTTGCAAAATAATTTCGTTCCTTTTCTGCTTCAAGTTTGGTCTCTCTAACCTTGCCAATAATTCTTTTTCCATTTTTCAGAGCTCCACCAAAAATTCGAACATTTTTGGACCTTCCTTTCATCAAGTCCTAGTTCAAACCCATTTGAATTTCAAATGAGTTTGAATTTAAATCTTGCATCCGTGCCTCTTTTCTAATTTTCTTGGATCAAGCTCATTTTTATGAGTCCGGGGAAAATACCCTCCTGCTCAAGCTCCACCTCTAACCTCTTTTTCTTTTCTTTCTCATCTCTGTTTTTTTTTCTTTTCTTTTAGCAGTGAGAGAGCGCCCAGCCTAACCAGCAAACCAGGCCGGGCCGGCCTGCTTCCTCTCCAGCCGCAGCCAGCCGCAGCCCACTATCTAAGCAAGCCCAGCCGCGCCCCCCTCTAACCCTAGCCCGTCGCCTCTGCACGCGAGCGCCGCGCGCCCAACCTCCTCCCTCGCGCGGCTCCTTCCCTGCCTCCACCGTGAGCCCACCATGGCGCCCGCAGTTGTCGTCCTCCACACCGAGCAGGAGCTGCGCCGCCTCGACTCCTGGTCCAGCCAACCACCAGAGTCCCGCAGGTCCGCGCCGTCGCCTCCTTCGCATCGAGCCAGGGAGTGGCGCTCCTCCTCCCGGCCTCCTCGCGCCCATCCGCCCCAGCTGGCGTTGCTCAACTCCGGCGCCCCTGCCTCATGTCTCCCTCCTCGTGCCAGGGAGAGGAGCTCCCTCTTCCTCGCCGTCCTTTGACTCGTCGTCGCTCCGGCGCCCGTTCCCAGCCCCGGCCGCCCTCTGCCTTGGACTCAGGTAGCAGCCATGCCCATGCTGCTGCCTTGCCTTGCTCGCGCCAGCCCCTTTTGCGTTGGCCTTGCTGCCTTTGTCGTGGACAAGTCAACCCAGACGCCCGGAGTCCATCTTTGGTTGCACACCAAGTCGGCCTTGCCTTGCTGCCTCCTGTACACTATTGGTCAACAGTTGATGCACGCCAAGTTCTTCGACTACAGCCGATGCCCCGAGGACACCGAGTACGACTACACACGGCGATGTGTCAAGTTCCACTACCGTCGACCGCATGGACCGCCAAGTTCCTCTACAGATGACTCGATCATCTTAAAACGTGTACAACTACTTCCACTACCGCCGCCGCGAGAACGACTACTTCCCCTACGACCTGTGAATGACTACTTCCCTCGACGTTTTTGAACCGCTCCGAAACGCACGCTTCAAAGGTATAACCTGAGACGACTGCCCGTGAACGAATGTTTGTGTGTTGTATGAGATGTACCATATGTTTGCACCGTGTCCGATTATCACTCGTTTGCCATGCCACCGTCCCGTGGGAACCCGGAAGTCGGGAGCACCCCACCACCTTTTGCATGACACACTCATCCGCACACTTCTCTCTTGCATCGGTATCTCAATCGAGTTACCGGAACCGATATGTTGCCGTGGCACCATTTTCGGATATGCTGCCGTGGCATCATTTTTGGAATGTTGCCATGGCACCATTTCTGTTTCGCCGCCGTGGCACCTTTTTCATTCTGCCATGGCGACTAATGCCTCGTAACATACTCCTGTTAACATTTTCTTAAAATTGCATAAAACTTGTATATGTCATCCGCATCATGTTAACAACATTTAAATGGTTAAAATTGTTGTTTGCTTAAAAATTGCTAAATGATATGGGGATTTTCCAGAATTGTTGTTTGTTGTTTCCGGCCTCACTTAAACTTGCCTAAATAGTTAGTTCAGTTATGCTTCACCCCTTTTGCCATGTTTAATAAAATTTAATATTGTTGGTTAGCCTAAACGAGAGAGAACTAAATATTTGAATGTGGTGTTCCGTCAATATGCAACTCGTTGCATATTGAGCTCCACTTAACTTGTAGTATTGATTGTGCATCATGCCATGACTATGCTTGTGTGTTTACTATGTTGTTTCTTTCTTTCCGGATTGCTTCTCTCGATAGCTTCGGTTCTGTTCCGGAGTTGAGAGGATTCGTTCGTCTACGTTCGTTTGTCTTCTTCATGGACTCGTTCTTCTTCCTTGCGGGATTTCAGGCAAGATGACCATTACCTTTGATATCACTTCTATCTTTGCTTGCTAGTTGCTTCGTTCTATCGCTGTGCTGCGTTACCTATCACTTGTTTACCATGCCTCCCATATTGCCATGTCAGCCTCTAACCTTCGACACCTTTCCTATGCAAACCGTTGTTTGGCTATGTTACCGCTTTTGCTCAGCCCCTCTTATAGCATTGTTAGTTGCAGGTGAAGTTGAAGATTGCTCCATGATGGACAGGATTATGATTGGGATATCACAATATCTCTTATATTATTAATGCATCTATATACTTGGTAAAGGGTGGAAGACTCGGCCTTATGCCTGGTGTTTTGTTCCACTCTTGCCGCCTTAGTTTCCGTCATATTGGTATTATGTTCCCGGATTTTGCGTTCCTTATGCGGTTGGGTGATTTATGGGACCCCCTTGACAGTTTGCTTTGAATAAAACTCCTCCAGCAAGGCCCAACCTTGGTTTTACCATTTGCCACCTAAGCCTTTTTCCCTTGGGTTCTGCAGACTCAAGGGTCATCTTTATTTTAACCCCCCCCCGGGCCAGTGCTCCTTCGAGTGTTGGTCCGAACTGAGCTGCCTGCGGGGCCACCTCGGGGAAACTTGAGGGCTGGTTTTACTCGTAGCTAGTCTCATCCGGTGTTGCCCTAAGAACGAGATATGTGCAGCTCCTATCGGGATTTGTCGGTGCATCGGGCGGCTTTGCTGGTCTTGTTTTACCATTGTCGAAATGCCTTGTAAACCGGGATTCCGAGTCTGATCGGGTATTCCTGGGAGAAGGTCTATTCCTTCGTTGATCGCGAGAGCTTGTCATGGGCTAAGTTGGGACACCCCTGCAGGGTATAATCTTTCGAAAGCCGTGCTTGCGGTTATAGGCAGATGGGAATTTGTTAGTGTCCGGTTGTAGATAACTTGACACTTGACCTCATTAAAACGCATCAACCGCGTGTGTAGCCGTGATGGTCTCTTTTCGGCGGAGTCCGGGAAGTGAACACGGTTTTGGGTTATGTTTGATGTAAGTAGGAGTTCAGGATCACTTCTTGATCATTGCTAGCTTCACGACCGTTCAGTTTGCTCTCTTCTCGCTCTTATTTGCGTATGTCAGCCACCATATATGCTTAGTCGCTGCTGCAACCTCCCCACTTTACCCCTTCCTTTCCCATAAGCTTAAATAGTCTTGATCTCGCGGGTTTTGAGATTGCTGAGTCCTCGTGACTCACCAGATACTACCATCAGTTGCAGGTCCTGATGATACCAGTGCAGGTGATGCAACCGAGCTCAGATGGGAGCTCAACGAAGATCTTAGTGTTGCTATGTTTCGTTTCATGTTGATCAGTAGTGGAGCCCAGTTGGGACAATCAGGGATCTAGTAGTTGGGTTATCTTCTTTTCTTTTGGCTTCGTCCGTAGTCGGACTATGTGTGTACTCTGAATGATGTATGATTTATTATTTGTTCATTGTGTGAAGTGGCGATTGTAAGCCAACTCTTTATCCCATTCTTATTCATTACATGGGATTGTGTGAAGATGACCCTTCTTGCGACAAAACCACAATGCGGTTATGCCTCTAAGTCGTGCTTCGACACGTGGGAGATATAGCCGCATCGTGGGTGTTACATGAAGGGAAGGCAATGAAGGTTCGGCTGCAGGCGCAAGCCTTGTTGTCAGCCTGCGATGGTTGCTGAGGCAGCATGGGGAAGTGGAGACGCCCATGTCCCATCAAGAGCCACGCGTCACCATGGTCCGCAGGAGATTGGGGCCCGTGGTGCTTCGCACTTGCCCTTTGGCTTCGCCTGGAAGCCAAGTATGAGCACGCCTTGGGCTCGGGGCTACTGTCGGCGTTCTGGGAACCAAGGTACCCAGACTTGCCTGCCTATGGCCCATGGTGTGACTCCATCAGCGGCCTGGTACAACTCATCTTCAGCATCGGCAAGACAAGACCCTCGCGAGGGGCCAAGCCTCGTGAGGCGGATGACACCGAGACCTCTGTAAGGAGCGGCTTCCCCAGGCGGCCTTTTGAGGAGCGGAGATTCCTATGCAAGCATTCACCTCATGAGGTGGA
Organism: Triticum dicoccoides; assembly: GCF_002162155.2. Lineage (NCBI taxonomy): Eukaryota > Viridiplantae > Streptophyta > Magnoliopsida > Poales > Poaceae > Triticum > Triticum dicoccoides. The sequence goes on along the minus strand of NC_041381.1, from coordinate 239,594,189 downwards.
GGTGACGCCAGCCATGACGAGCACAGCCAGGCGCTCGCCAGCAGGCGCAGAGTGGCAGGTATACTCTTTGGTGCTAAGGAGGCAAGCGCAGGCGCAGAGTCTCGAGGAATCAAGCAAAGGTTACCGTTTGCGTGCAACAAGACCAAGACCGCCAGGACGGCAGGATGGATGTCATCACCGAGCCCACCACGACGTCACAACCAGATGCTTTGCAGGCGAAGACCACCTTTCGTCAGGATAAGATGTGCTACTTGTCCCCCTTCAAAATTGGCCACTTTGGGATCCCTTCCTGCCTAAGTATTGGGGAAGAGGACCGATGCCTCTATAAGTATAGCCAAGCCACCACCATAGGAAGGGGTCGATCGAGTCCCTGGACGGTCGAATCCCTTGAGCTCATCTCCACCCTTAGAGCATACCTCGTGAGGCTGTTCTTCCTTATACTAGTTCATCCTCAGCCCCCCGCAAGGCTAATCGACCACAAAGTAGGAGTAGGGTTTTACACCGCAAGGTGGCCCGAACCTGGGTAAACTGCCGTGTCCACTTCCTTTCCTGTTCATTGAGCTAGGCCATGAGAGCAGCGAGTTGTCTGGCTGGAGAGGTTGATTTCTTCGCACACACCCCAGAGTTTGAACCTTCCTTGGGTCTGCGGAGCCCTGAATTCGAGACAGCCTTTGAGCCTAACGACCCATTCTAGCCATAGATCCCTGCCAGGATGGCGTGCTTAGATCCAACACTTCAACAACCCCAACTCGATGTCGCACTTAAACATTTTTGGGCGACGTGCCTTCTGGGATGGCCTTAGCTTCAACGAGGTCATTGTCGCGTGGCACTTGCAGGTTTACGAAGAAGATTAGTTTCAGATTTGGGTGTAGGGCCACGCTGATGTTGTCATGTTATTTGAATAAAATATGTATGAATTCGTATTAAATGTGTGTGCAAATCATTTGGAATGATTGTATTCCAAGTTGTTTACATGAACTTGTAATGACTCGTGATTTATGTGCGCAAATCATTTGGAATGATTGCATTTCGAGTTGTTTGCATGCACTTGGAATGACTTCTGGTTTCTGAGAAAATTATTGAAATCCTTTTGCATGGAGGCCTCTTATGTGCAATGGCTAGTGGAAAAAAGGTAAAGTGACAATACCACAAGTAAAAAGTTATTTTTCTATTTTTCTAGTGCCATACATGACTTTTGTGTGAAGCAAGTGTCATAAATAATATTTTAAGCCCTTACAATTTTCACCTAAAGTATACAACATAGTATTCCGACTACGAATTTTTCATGAATTTTTGAGTGATATTGCCATTTTTGATTGATTTATTGAATTTACTGCGATTTACATTAATTAATTCAAATTTGAACTAGAATTGTGCTCTAGTTTGGTCCAATAAATTCTAAAAAATCATTTTCACCTTCCACATTACGACTGTAGGCAGTATCCACAAAGAAAACTTAAAGTCTCAACCATTTTATATGATTAGCCATCCATGCAATTTTGGCAAATATCTGAGAAAAATTATAGGAAATGAAAAAGGGATCAAAAATTGAAATCCTTTTGCATGGGGGCCTCTTATGTGCAACGACTTGTGGGAAAAACGGTAAACTGACAATCCCACAAATAAAAGTTAATTTTCCATTTTATTACTGCCATACATGACTTTTTTTATGAAGAAGGTGCTATAATTAATATTGTAAATTAGGCCCTTACAATTTTCACCTGAAGTATACGACATGGTATTCCAACTGCCATTTTTTCATGAATTTCCGAGTGATATTGCCATTTTCATTGATTTATTGAATTTCCTGCAATTTAAATCAAGTAATTCAAATTTAAATTACAAGTGTGCTCTAGTTGGGTCTAATAAATTCTGAAAAATCATTTTCACCTACCACAATAGGAATGTAGGAAGTACCCACAAAGGAGACACAAATTCCCAACCATTTTATATGATTAGTCATCCATGCAATTTTGAAAACACATTGAAATAAATAATAGAAAATAAAAATATGCTCAAAAATTAAAATCCTTTTGCATGGGGGCCTCTCGTGTGCAATGGCTTGTGGGAAAAATGATAAACTAAGAATACCACAATCTTGAAAAAAAACCTTCATGAAACTCACCCATCTCATATGAAGATCAATGACGTTCAACTAAGATGACCATACCCATGAGTATTTTCATGGCATAGTAGATGATAACATGACCATTTTTGGAACTAACAATGGTGTTACCATTGCGAGCAATAATTCCACAAAAAGATTGAAGATTTGATTAATCAAAATTTATTTTCCATTTTCTAGTTCCATACACGACTTTTTTGTGAAGCAAGTGCCATAAATAATATTGTAAATTGTGCCCTTACAATTTTCGCCTGAAGTATACGACATAGGATTCCAACTGCCAATTTTTCATGAATTTCTGAGTGATATTTCCATTTTTCATCGATTTATTGAACTTCCTGCGATTTACATCAAGTAATTCAAATGTGAACCGCAAGTGTGCTCTAGTTTGGTCCAATAAATTCTTATAAATAATTTTCACCTACCACATTAGGAATGCAGGCAGTATCCATAAAGAAAAATCAAATTCCCAACCAGTTTATATGATTAGTCATCCAGGCAGTTTTGACAACACATTGAAATAAATGATGGAAAATGAAAAAAATGCTAAAAATTTGAAGTCCTTTTGCATGTAGGCCTCTCATGTGTAATGGCTTATGGAAAAAATGATAAACTGACAATACCGCAAACTCAAAAAAACCCTTCACAAACTGACCTCTTATGTGCAATAGATTAATGACTCATCCATGCAGTTTTGACAATATTCTGAAAGAAATACAGAAAATGAAAAAAAGGCTGAACAATTGAAATTCTTTGGCATGGGGCCATGAGTTGGGTAAAAAAGATCTTTCTTCCATTTCCTTGCGCCGATGATGAATTTCTTGTGAAGGAAGGATGAGACATTTCAGTACATAAGGTTGCATACATATTCCAGATCCACAACATTGGAAAAAAATCAAAGATACATAAACCAACTTGAGTAGATAAGGTAGCATAAACATATTGGATCAACAACATTGGAACATCAACGATGAATATAGCAAACTCCAGTACATAGCGACAAACAAAATAGAAGTACATCACAACGCCAATTACACAACTACGAGCGACCACTCATCCTCCAGCTTTGCTTTGTACATGACAACCCCTAAAATATCGTCGACTTCGCTCATACGATTTGTGATGTATGAATACCTATCCTCCTTTGCGTATTCATCCTCCTCGACGATGGCCGGAGCAGGCTTTGACAACGAATCCTCTTCCTCCTCATCCTCAACTACCATTTGCTCATCTCTAGGAACATGCCTTTCGATAGTACTCATAAACACCTCCAAATTATCGGGCATAATTATGCGTAGAGACATACCAGGAGGAGGTTACATGTATCTCACCCCTGGAATAGCTGCGAGCTCTTGTTTGACCTTTAGATCTGGCTGGTCATGTCGAGGCCCATATGAATACCAGCGAGCTGGCTGACGAGGATCTGACGACTCCATTGCCTCACGCATTGCCCAGACGAAAACCCCCATACAAGTCACGCCATTGACTCGATCTGGAATTATCCGCTCGATCTCATCCAGCCTCGCATCTAACAATTGCAACGCATGCCCCGTCAGAGCTTGCATGCTAGGAAACCAAGAGATGATTTCCTTGCACTTCTCTAGTAAGACATTGTCACGAGCACAGAACACCTTCAACGGTGTCATCATCATCAACAGCGACCGCAAGATTGGGGGGTGAGGAAGGTGGAGGTGGACTGCTCGGGATGCGAAATGAGAGAGAGAGATATTTCGTCCCCCTTTTTAGACAAATGACCTAGCCACGAACCGATCCCACATGTCAGCATCTCTGGACGGCTCCACGTGCCAGCACTGGCGAAGTATCGGTCAAAAGCTTTGACCAGACGTCCTGGCACCATTTGGCCTTTTGTGAGGCGCGGGCAAGTGGAGGAGGGCAAAAGTGAGCACAGTTAGATGGGCAGTGAGAAACTGAGTAGAACAAAGGAAGTAGGGGCACAAAATAGAAATCCCTTAGTTTAAATCATGTTTAGCTCATGTGTACATGACATGTAGGCCCCAGATGTCGGGTTTGACTAGTTGAGTCAGCTTTGACCTAATCCGACCAACCAGTGAGTGTGGCTAACTAAGTTCTGAGTAACAAAAGGAGTTCCAGAATTTTTGAATTTTAAAAAATTCATAAAGTACTTGCAAACTTAGAAATTTGTAAATTTCAAACCATAGCTCCAAATGAAATAAGTTATATATGCAAAATAATCATAAACATGCATTTTATCTTTTGCTGCCACCTTCATGATTGTTTATACAACTTAACCCTGATGTTTAGGTTAAATCTTTTAAAGGTATTTACATGTTTATATTGAAGTTTGGAGTTACTATATATATTTCAAGTAAACTTCAGTTAATATGTGGTTAGTTGCATTAGCTCAAACACGTTCATTAACATGTCATGACATTCATTTGATTAAGCATTGCTATGTATTGCGTAGTCCTTTCCGTTTTGGTGTTTGCTTCTTCATGTTAGGAGCTGATCCCGAAGCCGAGTACGAATATGCTCCTGAAGAGAAATACCCTGCTACTAATCTGCAAGGCAAGCAAAATCCCTTGACCATCTCGATAAAGCATATTGTCTTATTCTTACGCTTATTCAATGCATCTAGGATGTTATAGGTTCAACTGTCACTTCTTTCGTTATATGTAACCCATTCCTTTGCATGACCTAACCTTGTCATGTTAAAAAGCTTACCATGATCCTAGCATGATTAGGAGTTTCTTGATACCATAATGTGGCCTTCTCCATGCTTGCTTAAGATTCTTAGAGTTGTGCAATGTTTGATACATCATGGGTGATGAATTGGAAGCAGTAGTGATCTTGTTCTTGTATTTTAGCTTTAAGAGTGTGAATTGGATCAGTGAAGGTAGACATGAGAGGCTATGCGGGAGCACATGGTGGGTTGCCGCATTAACACCACACTTAGGAACTGAGTAATGTGTCTTTTTTCTGAGATAAACCATTAGTAGGATGTGTTCGAGTCTGCGAAGTGTGTGAATGACCCAATCGGAATCGGCTTGGGGCCCTATACAGAACGTTTGAGTCCATATTAGAAAATTTGTCCAGACTTCCAATCGTGGGTTCCAAGTTAGATAGGCAACTTCCTTGGGCTAGAGTCGTTGTAAGTCAACGATTGTGGTTAACACCCTCGCTGGCTTTCGCTTGAGGTTTGTTGAGTACATTGTGGTAAGTGGTGAATGCATGTGTAAAGAAATACTCCCCTGCAGGGTCAATAATCTATTCGAATAGCCATGCCTATGGTTATGGACTACCAGGGAACTTATACTGTTCACAGACAACTTTAATGGTTACACTAAACCATCCAGATAAGTGTGACTGCCTTGGGTTGCTGTCTCTAGGGAAGTCGAGGAAGGATCCATGGTAGTGTTTGATGCAGAGACTAGCTAGATACTAGAATCGTGTGTGCTCTCTTACCTTAATAAAACTACTAGTTAGTCATAGTTCAGGTCAGCCAAAGGTCAAAGCTGACATTTCTGCAATTAAGTCCACAATCATCTTCTTTGATACTTGAGCATGTGTAGATAGTTTTGATGTAAGTCTTCATGAGTACACTTGTATGCACCCTTGCTTAATAAACCGTCATAGAAGAGAACGATGATCCCCTTGGAGGTTTCTACTTTGACGTTGACATCACCGAGTAGCTTGGGGGTGCCAGATGGCAATTCGGTGCCTAGGCAGGGTCGTTTGTTTATTTCAAGGCTTCTTAAGCCGTTTGTTGAACTTGTTCTTTACTATGACATAATTCTCTTTCGTTATTGCTTGTAGCTGAGTGTTGGGTTATGTGACCTCTTTCTGTAATAGCTTTTCTATATTTTTCTCAACAGACCCTTTGAATACACGCTTTAAGTCCTAGAGTTTGTGTTATCAAAATGTGATGTGCATAAGGTGTGTATGATTATGAAATGCACGTCATTTGTGGGGTTGAATATCTTATTAGTTAACTCGCTAGCGGTATTTCTTATAGAGGAATGTCTCATTGTGTTTTAGGAGCTTAGGAGTTTATCAATCTTCCATGATGTTGATGCTCCAGCTCAGACCACATTGTTTGATTGACACATGCACTGCAGTTGCATTGCGTCAACCATTGTACGACCAACCCCACTCGAGTTATATTACTAAAAATGTTGAGAAGGGATCTTTGATGTGGATTGCTAGTAGCTAATCACGTACAAGACCGATAATATATTTTGCCTATGAATGATGAGTAATATATTTACACTCATTCACCCTTTGTTTAAACCGATATATTTCAGTAATACCGAGATATTCGCTTCGATATTGCCACTAATGACTAATGAATGCAAAGGATTCCACAAATCCTCTCTTTGATGTGTTTCCATAGGAAATGGACCAAAAAGGGAAGAAATCGCATGCGAACAGGGAAAGGAGTGGACATGGAGATAGCAGAAATCATGAGGAGGTGCACCAGCAAAAACAACACAAAAGACGGTGTTCCATACGACCGCAAGCACCCATATGAGCGGTCATATGGCGTGAATTCTGACGTGCCTTGTCCACCTAAACAACTGGTACGTCTCCAACTTATGTATACTTTTTCATTGTTCCATGCTATTATACTATCAATCTTGGATGTTTTATATGCATTTATATGCTATTTATATAGTTTTTTGGGACTAACCTATTAACCTAGTGCCCAGTGCCAGTTGTTGTTTTTTTACTTGTTTTTGGCTTTTCTGAAAATCAATATCAAACAAAGTCAAAACAAAAAAGTATCTTCGGATTCATTTTTTCTGGACCAGAAGGGACCCTCGAAGCTTCAGGAGGGGACTAGAGATGTAGCGACCAGACCTCAAACAGTCTGATCTCTGTGCATCAGTGTCATCCCTGGATCGGTAATGCTGACACGCATAGTACTTGAAGGATTTATAACAGAGTAGCAATCACACACTTATTACATTGAATGTCTCAAAAGAGAACTTATTACAATAAAATATGGCTTAAGGCCATCTAATAACGATAACAGCGGAAGGCTTGGAAGATAAAGCGAGTCCATCAACTCCAACGACATCACTTAGTATAAGACCACGACCTAAGGCACCTTACTCGTCGTCTGAAAAGTCCGCAACATGAATGTTGCAGCCTGAAAACGGGTCAGCACATGGAATATGCTGGCAATGTAACACATAGAGAGTAATGAACAGAATAATGCTATCACTACATGCATATATGGCTGGTGGAAAGCTCTATGGTTACAGTTTTGCATAAAGCCAATTTTTCCCTACAACAAAGGAATAGATTTTATTTAACTATCATGGTGGTTGTTAAACATTGAGAAGGTTCACCCAACTCAATCCCAATTAAACATCATCATTAAACCCAAATAGAATTAATTAAGTAACATGATGAGATTCACATGATAATCCAAGTACTAGATACTCAAAACGTCCATAACCGGGGACACGGCTAACCATGATTAGTTTATACACTCTGCAGAGGTTTGTGCACTTTTCCCTGCAAGACTCGATCTGCTCCGTTGGATTTCTCGCACTACATGGTGTTTGAGAAATGGATGACCGAGACACAGTCTTTCAGAAGCATTAACTCTTTACTCTTAGTAGACAGTACCAACCTACATCCCCTACATCTGCTAGTCTACCACTGAAAGAGGTCACACAACATACTCAACTATGCTAGAGCCCATAGTAGCTTGCAGCTGTACACGGAAGTTTCTAGCATGAATAATCTCATGATCCCTTTGAGCCTGGGTGGCGGTCATAGGAGAATCACACGGTACCCCGGGATTTCAAAAAATACAGCCAACACTGGGTTCCCTAGGTGCCTTAATCCACCCAGATGTGTATTAAAGTTGCCACCTTAAGTAAACCATTAATTAAAAATCTCACATCTGTCACGGATACACTCACCCAATCCACGTCTACTAGCATAGCATAGCAATATAAGCAAACGTAGAAGTAACTCCCAAAGGGGTTGATAATAAACTGGTAATAGGTCCTACCTCATCTACTTCCCAAAACCCACATTTTAATCAGATGCTAATCATGCAATTGTTTGAGGGTTGATCGAATGCAATAAAAATGGGTAGTAAAGAGGTATGATCAAAATGTTACTTGGCTTGTGGATGATCCGTGAAACCTAGAGACTCGTAGTAGCACGCGACGCACTCCGGGTACTCTATCGCAAACAAACAAGCATACAAGAAGCACTCGACTAATGCACGGGTAAAACTCAAATAAGAGATCTAACCAGAAAGTTCAACTTAAGAACTTCGCTTTGCAAAAAGAATCAAATAAAACAAAGCAAAGAAAGTCAAACGGCGAAAGAAACAAGCTTCATTTACTAATCTGGACCTAAGTCAAATTTTACAGTAGCAAAAACTTGTTTGAGTTGGTTAAAGGAAAGAGGGTTTCGAGACGAAACTCCACGCGCTTGAATCGCCTGATTCCGATAAACGAGCGAAAAGTTATACTAGAACGAAAATCAGATCAGAAATCGCGATCGAAAATAATCGCGGAAAATCCGAGAAAAAGAAAAACGGATGAACAGGCTAACGAACGAACGTTCGCTTTCTGCAGCTAAACAGCAAAAACCGTTAGTTAAAACGAACGTACGGACGAATGTCCGCTAAATAACTGAACCGAGAAAAAAAACCGATCTATATAAAAAAATAAACCAGATTCCTAAAAAAAGCGACAGTTTTCTCTCGAAAACCGCGGCGGCGGCGGCGACTAACTCCAACGGGTCAACGGCGGCGGCGGCGGGTTAATGGACGACGGCGGCGGTCGGCTCCGGCGGGCGCCGATGGCATCGGCTGGCGCCGGCAGCGGCGGGTCTGGCGGCGGGGTGGGGTGGGCTGGGGCGGCTCGGGGGCGCACTATTTAAAGGGGCCGGCCGGGCGAAGTCCTGTCCGAATACGGCCCGAGGTCGGTTTCATTTTTTAAAATAATTCAGACGTGCAGAAAAAGAAATACTAAACGGACTCCAAAAATCCCGAAATAAATTTTCCCTGTCCTCTAAAAATAAGCCGGACAAGATGAACATTTATTTGGGCCTAAAGTGCAATTTTGAAAAATGTGTATTTTTCCTAATTCAAATAAAGTAGTGATAAAACTCCGAAATAAAATCTTATTTGATTTTATTATTAAATCCTCAATATTTCTTTATTTTGGGAAATCATTTTATTCCCTCTCTCTTATTTTTATAATTGAAATATTCGAAGATAAAATAATTAAAATCAAATGATCCTATTTTCAAAATTTGAGAAAACTCAAATATGAAAATAACGAAATTCCCAACTCTCTCCGCGGGTCCTTGAGTTGCGTGAAATTTCTAGGATCAAACCAAAATGCAATAAAATATGATATGCAATGATGATCTAATGTATAACATTCCAAATTGAAAATTTGGGATGTTACAAACCTACCCCCCTTAAGATGAATCTCGCCCTCGAGATTCGGGATGGCTAGAAAATACGTGCGGGTGGTCCTTCAGTAGATCTTCCTCTCGCTCCCAGGTGGCTTCATCTACGGTACGGTGGCTCCACTGAACTTTGCAAAACTTGATAACCTTGCTTCGCGTGACTCGGCTGGCAAACTCGAGGATCTTGACTGGTTTATCCTCATAGGTCAAATTGCTATCCAACTGAATCGCTTCCAGTGGCACTGTATCTCTTAGAGGTATGTCGGCCATCTCTGCGTGACACTTCTTCAACTGGGAAACATGGAACACATCATGAACTCTAGACAGTCCTTCGGGTAATTTGAACTTGTAAGCAACTTCTCCTATACGCTGCAAAACCTTGTATGGTCCCACAAAACATGGCACTAACTTTCCCTTAACTCCAAAACGCTTAACTCCTCGAAGTGGGGATACACGAAGATAAACTCTATCTCCTACTTCATAAACTATCTCCTTGCATTTAGAATCTGCATAGCTCTTCTGCCTGGACTGGGCTACCTTGAGCCTATCGCGAATTAGCTTAACCTTCTCTTCAGATTCTTTAATCAAAACTGGTCCAAACAACTGACAGCCTCCAACTTCATCCCACAACAACAGTGTCCTACACCTCCTTCCGTACAAAGCTTCGAAAGGGGCCATCTTCAGATTGGATTGATAACTGTTGTTGTAAGAGAATTCTGCATACGGTAAATTGCCGTCCCAACTAGATCCATAATCTAGCGCACAAGCTCTTAGCATGTCCTCCAGAATCTGATTGACTCTCTCGGTCTGTCCATCTGTCTGTGGATGAAAGGTTGTACTGAACTCTAGCCTGGTACCCAGAGTTTCGTGCAACTGATTCCAGATCTTTGACGTAAACTGGGTTCCTCTATGTGATACAATGGTCCTCGGAACTCCATGCAGACATACGATCCTAGTCATGTATATCTTTGCCAACTTAGCACTTGTATAAGTGGTCTTCACTGGGATGAAATGAGCTACCTTCGTCAAACGATCGACTACAACCCATATCGAGTCATAGCCTGAATGTGTCCTGGACAATCCCGTGATAAAATTCATGCCTAGCTTATCCCACTTCCATTCGGGTATCGGCAATGGTTGTAGCAATCTTGCTGGCTTCTGATGCTCTGCCTTTACTCTCTGACATACATCAAAAACTGCTACATACTCCGCAATATCCTTCTTCATTCCGGTCCACCAGAAAGTGTCCTTCAAATCCAAATACATCTTGGTATTTCCTGGGCGAATCGAATAAGGTGAATCATGGGCCTCCTGCAGAATCAACTTCCTGATCTCCAGGTCATTAGGCACATAAATGCGGTCCTCAAACCATAAGGTATCATGGTCATCCTCACGAAATCCCTTAGCTTTTCCTTTGCTCATCTTCTCCTTTATCTCGGCAAACTCCTTGTCTGTCTTCTGAGCTTCCCTAATCTTATCCACTAAAGTAGACTGAATCTCCAATGCTGCTACATAGCCTCTTGGAACTATCTCCAAACATAGCTCGCGAAGATCCTCGGCTAACTCCTTTGGTAACTCTCCGGTCAAGAGAGTGTTGACATGGCTCTTGCGACTCAATGCATCGGCTACTACATTAGCCTTTCTGGGATGATAATGCAATCTCATATCATAATCCTTAATGAGCTCCAACCATCTCCTTTCCCTGAGATTCAACTCCTTCTGTGTGAAAATGTACTTCAAACTCTTGTGATACGTGTACACCTCACAATGGTTTCCGATGAGAAAATGTCTCCATGTCTTCAATGCATGCACTACGGCTGCTAACACCAAGTCATGTGTGGCATAATTCAACTCATGGGGCTTAAGCTGTCATGAGGCATATGAAAGAACTCTTCCCTCCTGCATAAGCACTGCTCCAAGTCCTCAACGAGAAGCGTCGCAGTATACTTCATAATCCTTGCGCTGATCTGGTAGAATCAACACCGGTGATGTAACTAGACGTTTCTTCAATTCCTGAAAACTGGCCTCACATTCCTCAGTCCATTTGTACTTGGTGTCCTTCTTCAACAACTCCGTCATGGGTTTTGTAATCTTCGAGAAATTCTCAATGAACCTCCGGTAGTATCCTGCGAGTCCAAGGAAACTCCGGATCTCTCCAACTAATGTGGGGGCTTCCCAATTTGTCTTCGTGACAACCTTGGTGGGGTCTACTGCTATTCCTTCTCCGGATATAACATGTCCGAGGAATCCAACTTCCTTCAACTAAAACTCACACTTGCTGAACTTGCATATAACTGATGTTCTTTGAGCTTCCCAAGTACCAAACGCAAATGCTCTTTATGCTCCTCTTCATTCTTTGAGTAGACCAAAATATCATCAATGAACACCATGACGAACTTATCCAGAAACTCCATGAACACCTTGTTCATCATGTTCATGAAATATGCAGGTGCGTTAGTCAGACCAAATGACATAACGATATACTCCCTGGTGGTAAAAGCTGTCTTAGGTATATCCTGCTCTCGAATCTTCAGCTGGTGGTATCCTGATCGCAGATCGATCTTGGAAAATACCTTAGATCCTTGCAATTGGTCAAACAGATCACTGATCATTGGCAGTGGGTACTTGTTCTTGATAGTCACTTCATTCAATCCTCGGTAATCAACAACCATTCTCAATGATCCGTCCTTCTTCTCCACTAGAAGCACTGGTGATCCCCAAGGTGATGAACTTGGGTGAATATAGCCTTTATCCAATAACTCCTTAATCTGCTTCTTAATTTCGTCCAAATCTTTTGCGGGCATCCTGTACGGTCTCTTAGATATTGGCACTGTGCTTGGCAAAAGCTCAATCAAAAACTCAATGTCTCTATCCGGTGGCATGCCTGGCAACTCTTCTGGAAATACGTCAGGGAAATCCTTCACCACTGGTACGTCCTCTTGTAAACTCCTGATAAGGAATTTACTTGAGTCCTCTTCGGCACATGCCGGGAGACATACTTGATCCTTCTTCCTTCTAGGGTGGTAAGCAAAATCGACTTACCGATACATTCAATGTTCCCTCCATACTTCGATAACCAATCCATGCCTAATATCACATCCAGTCCTTGCGACTCCAATACTATTAGGTCTGAGGGGAACACGTAGTTACCAATCCTTAATGGTAACCGACCACACCATAGACTAGCCATATACTCTGCTCCTGGTGAGGTTACTAACATGGGTGACCTAAGGGCTTGGGTTGGCAGTTTATACTTATCCACAAATCCCCTTGATATGTATGAATGCGATGCACCGGTATCAAAAAGAACGATTGCAGTAAATATCTTAACCAAAAACTTACCTATTACTACATCTGGCTGGGCTTCAACCTCCTCCATGCTAACGTGGTTCACCTGTCCCCTGTTGAAAGGGTTAGGCTTCTTCCCAGAGCTTCCATTGCCATTTCCATTTTTAGCTTCAGGACATCCATTGGCATAATGTCCAGTCTTTTGGCACTTGTAGCAAGTGATGTGGCTCAGGTCCTTCTTGGCTGGGGTTGATGGGTTGGTACGGTTCTGTCCGTTGCTTCCTCCATTCCCATTACCATTCTTGGGGCCACTATGGTTGTGCAAACTTCCTCCTCCATGGGCATGCTGAAAAGGTCCTCCCAAGTTCGGGGTAAAACGAGGCTTCTGCTGAGCTCCAGAATTGTACTTCCCTTGTCCATACTTCCTCTTGCGATTGTCAATCTACTGCTGCTTCCCTTCAATCATGAGAGCTCTATCTACCAACTCCTGGTAGTTGTTGAAGGTTGCCACCATCAACTGCATGCTCATCTCATCATTCAGTCCTTCCAGAAACTTCTCCTGCTTAGATGCAGCTGTAGCAACGTCATCCGGAGCATAACGTGCTAGCTTACTAAAGTCATCCACATACTGGCCAACAGTATGTCCTCCTTGGCGCAAGTTGCGAAACTCACGGTTCTTCATGGCCATAGCTCCTTTTCAAACATGGGAAGTACGGAAAGCCTGCTAAAACTGGTCCCATGTGACAGTGTTGATGGGATAAGTGGCTGTGAAATTCTCCCACCATGAAGCTACGGGTCCATCAAGCTGATGTGTGGCAAAACGCACCTTCTCGGCATCTGTGCATCCTGCAGTGGTCAATTCCATTCCCATCTTGCGGAGCCAATCATCTGCAACTATCGGCTCGGTGCTACTGGAGAACACCGGCGGATTCAGCCTCAAGAAACGGGCTAAGTGATCAACAGGTGGTGGTGGTGGTGGGTTGTTGTTGTTGTTGTTCCCCGGATTTTTATTCTGGACTAGCATCTGCATCAATGCATTCAGCTGCTGGATCAACTGAGTGAGCTCCGGTGGGAAAACAAATCCATTGTCACATCTCGGAGGCATCTTAGGGTTTAGAAAAGATGAGAATACAGAATAGAATGAGGTCTATAGAGAAAAACACTACCCATATGCACATGAGACAAAACACAATCAATATCACTTCAATCAATTCAAACAAGGGCATACAATGGTCTAACTATCGTTACAAAAGTGCTCAGACTATACTATATACATGGGGGGGATACTACTACTGTTATGGTGGTCGACTAGAAAAATTGATCGGTCGAAGACTCCATGATATCTACTCTAGCTTCATCAACAAAGTCATCATCGCTATCGTCGGGGTCCAAGTCAGTGTCGTCGATGATGATGTAGTTCTCCGGGCAAGTGCAATCATCGTCTTCTCCTCCAGTCGCGGGGAATCCCATGAATACTTTTAGCTTCTTCTTCAGATCATCATTCTTCTCCACAAGTGTTATTATTTCCTCCTCATATCCATCGCGTGTAGACTTGAGTTCTTCTTCCAGCTCCGTAATCTTGGTCAATGCCTTCTTCAGATCTATCATGCCTGCGCACATCTGGTTCTCCTGGCGACGAATGTGCTGGTTTAACTCATGGATGAAAGCTGTAATTGATCTATCCTTCCTGGTGCTGATCATCACCCATTGCTCATCTCGGCGCCCACAAATCTGGTATATGGTATCCTTGAGATCCTTGTGGTAAAGTTCTCCAATGCGTCCCATGGTGAGGTGGGCTACCATGCTCTTTCCTAGACTCTAGGTCGGTGCATCAAAGGAAAACTCTATGGGCTCAGTGACGGGCATGAACGTCCTTCCTGGAACTTGAACTTGAATCATCCAACGCTCCTCTTCTGGTAAAGTGGCGATGTTGGTCCCGGTGAAGCTTGGTACTCCGATGTTCAGGTATCCAGTGACTTCCTTCAAGTGGCGTCCAAAGGGTGTATCTTCATCCGGTTGCGTGAAATTGTTCCATGCATCCGCCATCCTAAGAGTAGAAAAGATGAGGAGTCAGACATGAGAAGAGAGTAATGATCTAGGGCTTTAGCTTAGTGGTCGTGCCCTACAGTCAGCGTGTGCTCTGATACCATCTTGTAGCGACCAAACCTCAAACAGTCTGATCTCTGTGCATCAGTGTCATCCCTGGATCGGTAATGCTGACACGCACAGTACTTGAAGGATTTATAACAGAGTAGCAATCACACATTTATTACATTGAATGTCTCAAAAGAGAACTTATTACAATAAAATATGGCTTAATGCCATCTAATAACGATAACCGCGGAAGGCTTGGAAGATAAAGCGAGTCCATCAACTCCAACGGCATCACTGAGTATAAGACCACGACCTAAGGCACCTTACTTGTCGTCTGAGAAGTCTGCAACATGAACGTTGCAGCCCGAAAATGGGTCAGCACATGGAATATGCTGGCAATGTAACACATAGAGAGTAATGAACAGAATAATGCTATCACTACATGCATATATGGCTGGTGGAAAGCATTATGGTTACAGTTTTGCATAAAGCCAATTTTTTCCTACAACAAGGGAATAAATTTTATTTAACTATCATGGTGGTTCTTAAACATTGAGAAGGTTCACCCAACTCAATCCCAATTAAACATCATCATTAAACCCAAACAAAATTAATTAAGTGACATGATGAGATTCACATGATAATCCAAGTACTAGATACTCAAAACGTCCATAACCGGGGACACGGCTAACCATGATTAGTTTATACACTCTACAGAGGTTTGCACACTTTTCCCCGCAAGACTCGATCTCCTCCGTTGGATTTCTCACACTACATGGTGTTTGAGAAATGGATGACCGAGACACAGTCTTTCCGAAGCATTAACTCTTTACTCTGGGTAGACAGTACCAACCTACATCCCCTACATCTGCTAGTCTACCACTGAAAGAGGTCACACAACATACAACTATGCTAGAGCCCATAGTAGCTTGCAGCTGCACACAGAAGTTTCTAGCATGAATAATCTCATGATCCCTTTGATCCTGGGTGGCAGTCCATAGGAGAATCACACGATACCCCGGGATTTCCAAAAATACAGGCAACACTGGGTTCCCCAGGTGCCTCAATCCACCCAGATGTGTATTAAAGTTGCCACCATAAGTAAACCATTAATTAACAATCTCACATCTGTCATGGATACACTCACCCAATCCACGTCTACTAGCATAGCATAGCAATATAAGCAAACGTAGAAGTAACTCCCAAAGGGGTTTATAATAAATAGGTAATTGGTACTACCTCATCTACTTCCCAAAACCCACATTTTAATCAGATCCTAATCATGCAATTGTTTGAGGGTTGATCTAATGCAATAAAACTGGGTAGTAAAGAGGTATGATCAAAATGTTACTTGCCTTGCTGATGATCCCTGAAACCTAGACTCGTAGTAGCACGCGGCACTCCGGGTACTCTACCGCAAACAAACAAGCATACAATAAGCACTCAACTGATGCATAGGTAAAACTTAAATAAGAGATCTAACAAGAAATTTCAACTTAAGAACTCCGCTTTGCAAAAAGAATCAAATCAAACGAAGCAACGAAAGTCAAACGGCGAAAGAAACAAGCTTCGTTTACTAATCTGGACCTAAGTCAAATTTAACAGTAGCAAAAACTTGTTTGAGTTGGTTAAACAGAAAGATGGTTTCGAGACAAAACTCCAGGCGCTTGAATCGCCTGATTCCGATAAATGAGCGAAAAGTTATACTAGAACGAAAATCGGATCAAAAATCGCGATAAAAAATAATCGTGGAAAATCCGAGAAAAAGAAAAACAGATGAACAGGTTAACGAACGAACGTTCGCTGTATGCGGCTAAACGACGAAAACCGTTCGTTAAAACGAACGTACGAACGAACGTCCGCTAAATAACTAAACCGAGAAAAAAAATAAAACCGATCTATATATAAAAAAATAAACCGGATACCTAAAAAACCGACGGTTTTCTCTCGAAAACCGCGGCGGCGGCGGCGACTACCTCCGGCGGGTCAACGGCGGCGGCGGCGGGTCAACGGACGGCGGTGGCGGCGGATAGCGGTGGCGGCTGGCGGCGGCGGCGGGGCTGTCGGCTAGGGTTTGGCGGCGGGGTGGGCTATGCTGGGGCGGCTTGGGGGCGCACTATTTAAAGGGGCCGGCCAGGCGAGTCCTGGTGGAATACCGCCCGAGGTTGGTTTCGTTTTTTTTTAATAATTCAAACGTGCAGAAAAAGAAAGAAAAGAAATACTAAACAGTCTCCAGAAATCCCGAAATAAATTTTCCCCGTCCTCTAAAAATAAGCCGGACAAGATGAACATTTATTTGGGCCTAAAATGCAATTTTGAAAAACGCGTATTTTTCCTAATTCAAATAAAATAGTGATAAAACTCCGAAATAAAATCTTATTTGATTTTATTATTAAATCCTTAATATTTCTTTATTTTGCGAAAGTCATTTTATTCCCTCTCTCTTATTTTTATAATTGAAATATTCAAAGATAAAATAATTAAAATCAAACGATCCTATTTTTAGCATTTGAGAAAACTCAAATATGAAAATAACGAAATTCCCAACTCACTCCGTGGGTCGTTGAGTTGCGTGGGATTTCTAGGATCAAACCAAAATGCAATAAAATATGATATGCAATGATGATCTAATGTATAACATTCCAAATTAAAAATTTGGGATGTTACAAGAGATACGAGAGAATCACAAGCTCTAGGGGCGCGCTCTAGGGGGTAGGCGCGCCCCCTGAGTTTGTGGGCCCCACACAGCTCCCTCTGACCTAATTCTGCTTCTATAAATTCCCAAATTAACACAAAACCACCCAAAACACTTTTTGCTGCCGCTGCAAGCTTCTGTTCTTCCGCGATCCCATCTGGAGGCCTTTTCCGGTACTTTGTCGGAAGGGGAATTGATCACGGAGGGATTCTACATCATCCTTGCTGCCTTCCGATGATGCGTGAGTAGTTCACCACAGACCTATGGGTCCATAGCTAGTAGCTAGATAGCTTCTTCTCTCGCTTTGATCTTCAGTACCATGTTTTCCTCAATGTTCTTGGAGTTCTATCCGATGTAATCTTCTTTTGCAGTGTGTTTCTTGGGATCCGTTGAATTGTTGGTTTATGATCTAAATATTCATGAGAAGTAATTGAATCTTTTGTAAACTTTATTATGCATGATTGTTACAGCTTTTTATTTCTCTCTGATCTATCTGTTTGGTTTTGCCAACTAGATTGATTTATTTTCAGCGGGAGTGGTGCTTTGTGATGGGCTCAATCTTGCGGTGCTTATATCCCGGTGACAGAAGGGGACAAGAAACATATTTGCATTGTTGCCATTAAGGGTAAAATGATGGGGTTTACTTTGTCTACATCATGTCATCTTGTTTAAGGCATTAGTCCATTTTCGTGAACTTAATACCAGTTGATTGGTGGAGTAATAGTGGTAGATGCAGGTAGTAGTCGGTCTACTTGTCTAGGACGTGATGCCTATATACATGATCATTGCCTTGGATATAGTCATAACTATGCGCTTTTCTATCAATTGCCCAACTTAGCCCATGACAAGCTCACGATCCGCGGAGAAAATCCTCCATCGCGGGACATCTGATCAGACTCGGGATCCCGGTGCACAAGACATTTCGACCATGGTAAAACAAGTCCAGCAAGACCTCCTGGCGTGCCGACACCCTGATAGTAGCCATGTATATCTTGTCTCAGGCCATGACCGGATAAACACTACATACGGCAACCGAAAACCCCTGGTGAAGTGGTGGCACCACAAGTGGCTCTGTTTGGGACCAACACCATCAGCACTGGCCCCCTGTATTATGTAGAATTACTCCTCGGGTAGCGCTAACTCCCTATTCGTCGAATTTAATATCAAGTTTAGTTATTATGTTTGGCAAATGGTAAAACCAATGTTGGGCCTTGCTGGAAGAGTTTTATTCAAAGCGAACTGTGAAGAGGGGCCTATAAACCCTCATCCTGTTAGGGACGCAAAATCAAGGAACATAACACTGGTATGACGGAAACTAGGGCGGCAAGAGTGGAACAAAACACCAGGCATAAGGCCGAGCCTTCCACCCTTTATCAAATATATATGAGCATTAATTAAATAAGGGATATTGTGATATCCCATGATATCCATGTCCCAACATGGAACAACCTGCATCTGCACCTGCAATTAGCAACGCTATAAGAGGGGCTGAGCAAAGCAGTAACATAGTCAAACAACGGTTTGCTAGGATGGTGGAAAATGTTAGAGGCCGTTTCATGGCATTTGGGAGGCTCGATAAACAAATGGTAGGAAGCGCGACGTAGCGATAGCATCGAGACAACTAGCATAGCAATGATAGTAGTGAGATCCAGGGTAACGGTCATCTTGCCTGAAATCCTGCTAGGAAGAAGATCAAGTCCATGCAGAAGATGAACGGGCGTAGACGAACCAAGCGTAGCCGAACGAATCCTCACAATCACAACGAAACAGGAACTATCGAGAAGAAGCACAACCGAAAAGAAGCAAACAACATGGTAAACACACAACACATAAACATGACATGACACTCAACCAAGGATGATGCATGACAAGGCTACATGATGCTACTCATGGCAAGAGATGATGCATACAAGAACACACACCAAGGCAAGTTTAACTGAGGCCGGAAACAACATATAACAATTCCGGTAAGTACTCATATGCAAATTTCGAAATTGGTCCAGAACTGAATAACACATTAGGTTCAAGTTTTTAAACAGGACGTTAAGATGCACCATAATGATCTACACGAAATTCTAGTCAAGTTACATATAAAATTCACTTAATTTGAAGCTACGGCCTAGAAGATATGAGCAAAACAAGTTAAACATGGCATTGATACAAAAAGCATATAAACATCAACCACACATGCTCAAAACAAGGATCCAACAAGATAATATGAAACTACATGCAATTCTAAGCAAGTTTCACATAGAGCATGCTCAAAACGGAGCAACGGTGCAACACATGCACTCCAAACAAGTTAGAACAACAATCTGCCCAAAAATAGCAACTAGGCACTTTACAACTATCGAAACAACATGCTACAAGAACCATATGAACACAAACTTGATATGCACTCAAAGTACATATAACATGCTTAAAATAGCAGTAAGGTTTGGGTTCATAGGAATCAATATTAATCCAAGATGATCAATGCAAACAACAACTTTATAACACAGGGGCATATACATGAGCAGAGTTGATATGATGACATGTTGGAGGCAAGAAACAAAGATGCTAAAGCAACTATACATAGCAAGAAAGGGCATGGCATCAAATTACACATAACAAAGAGAAAATAACATCAAGGCATAATATGCATGTGACTCATTGCTAGTGGGAACCAAGAAGACAAGTTTGAATAATGTAACAGTTTCATCAAGTGTAGAACAGGAACCTTATGATAGCACGTTTGCAAGCATGTAACAGAGTTCATATGAAGTCCACAATTTTCAAACATGGAATGTGTAAAAATTACTCATAGCATATAAATTCATGTAATTGGATCATCTCCAAAGGAGGCATAGACTAAGTAATATCAAGCTCACAACATGGCACATGAAGTTAATAGAAAACTAGAACATCATATAGGCAAGTTCATAGCATTGAGAACTTATGCTACGTGAAATATATGAGGCATCCAAAGGCTTGGAATGATATAACATAACATGGACATCAAAACATGTCAACTAAGCATCTCCAAATTATGCATGGATTTGATGGTAGCTTCAAGTAAACATAGCAACATGATATAACAGATTCAGGCTTGATAGAACATTAACAACAAGTAGCCCACTTCACAAGCTTGATGCACTCACAACATGGCATATAAAAATAAATAGACTGAACCACTGTAAATATGGCACAATTATGCTCCTAAAACATGTTGACATGATTCTCAAAAGAAAATCACACAAAAAGATATAAAAAGATAAATAGGCAAGTTATTGCAGTTTTCAGGATCTAGCATTAGCAAGCACTTTTACAACATAGATAAACATGTCAAGATGCATCCTAACATGAATGCAAAGCATAACAATGTGAAAAGCACTCTGAGATGAACATTTTTTTATTAGAATCATCACCATAGGATCAACAGGCACAAAGTTACACCACTCACAAGATGCATACATGATGTTAACAGGCAGCAGATTTCAGCAGTTATCTCACTTAGTAGTTTTGAAACGAAGATTAAGACATCAATATGAACAGTACCATGAATGCAAATTACCCCATCATGTAGAGAATCAAGAGATGAACACTTTGACATACCATGCACTCCAAACGGAGAAACGAGCACAAAGTTACACCATGATGAAGATGCACACATGCTGCTGAATCTTAGGGACCTGGCAGATTTTCATAACCAAAAAAAACAAAGTGAGCGGGTGATAGCTAAAACTACGCACGGGCGTGTTATAGGGGCGCTCACCATGGGCTTCGGCCCAATTTGCGGAGGAGGTCGGGTCAGCGGCTGGGCCTCAGCGGAGCTGGACCTGGGCGAGATCGTGGCCCACGCGGGCGAGGCCGAGCGGGACGAGCACCCCAGGTCGATCCCGAGCGGGGCCATGGTGGCGGCGGTCAACGGCACGGCGGCGCGACGTAGGAGGGTCGAGGACGGGCGGAGGAGGCCGGGGATATCGAGGATAGGGCGCCGCCGGGGTCGGGAACGTGGCGCTTCGGCCGGATCCGGCCGCAGATGGCGTGGCTTTGGCGCGGTAGCGGTGCTAGGCGGCAGGGACGGTGACGTGGAGGCGTGGGCGCGGGCGACGGGAGGAGGCGACGCGGCGCGGCGCAGGTTGGCAGCGACGGCGCCTGGCCCGGGCGGCGGCGAGGCAGCGCGACGCGGGACGGTGGAGCAAGGCCAGAGGCGAGGAGGTGCGGCGGCGGGGCGCGGGGCTCGGGCGAGCGGCTCGCGGCGGCGGAGACTCGGGCCCGGGCAGGCCCCGCGTGGGCTTCCACGGGTCGCGGCGGCTGGAGGCGGGCGGAGGCTAGGTGGCACGCCTAGATTGGCTGCGGGCGACGGACATGTCCGTCAGTGGGGGGACAGGTCCCACGGCAGGAGGAGGAAGAAGGCTAGGGTTTGGACTGAGATTTGGACAGAGAGGGCATTTATATAGATTCTGGGAGCTAGCAGAGGGCTATTGAGGTGCGGTTTTCGCCGACACGATCGTGATCCAACGACGGAGAGTATGAAGGGGTGTTTGATGGGCTAGCGGGCTGCTGTGGAGGTGTGACGCCCGGATACTTAAGCTACAGTGAACCTCTGCTAATGATGCCACATCACCTCGATTATTGTTGCTAATCTCGCATTAGTTCGAAACCGTTTTGGATTCAAATTAAAAACCAGACAAACAAGAAACTTTTCTAACAATGAAACTAAAATGTTCAGGTCATGCCAGATAAGCCATAGGTGATTATGGTGGTGAAACCACACTTTTATGAAATGCTTAACTGCAATAAAATGATTTAAGTAGTAGCAAACCTAATTATTTAAGTGCCTTTACTAATTAATAATATATCAAACTAAATTATTTGGGGACTAGACTTTTTGTGACAGTGGACTAAATTGAAATACTAAATTAGGTGCCAGGTATATATTTTACAAAAACTAAAAAAAGATAAAACAAAATAAAAGAAAAGAGAAAAAACAGAGCAAAATATAAAAATAAAAGAAAGGTCGAACCCCCCCTCCCCTAGGGCCGTTTGGCCCATCTGGCCTACAGCTAGCCGACCCACCCCGCGCCTGGCCTATATGGCCCCCACCCCCAGGAACCCTAACCTAACTCCCTCCCCACTTCCCACGATC
>NC_041381.1:239545044-239571043 GCF_002162155.2 Triticum dicoccoides | reverse complement strand
GTCCCCGTAATGCATGCACATGCTCAGAACGACGAGACGAATCCGGATAAGTAGCCCATTCGTCCGCCACACATCCCTAGCATAGCGAACATGCAACTTTCCCCCTCCGGTTCACCTTTCCAAAAATGCGAAACACCGGGGATACTTTCCCGGATGTTCCCCCGCCCACGGGCGCAGTGGCTCGCAGGATGAGGTGAATCTTGCTTACTAGTACTGTACGCCTTACGCCCGCTCCCTCGCCCACGCGCGCGGTGGCTCGCAGGACGAGGAGAAAATTTTACTACTACCTCCGTCTACTCCTTGTCACTACCTTGGTTAGAGAGATTATCATATTTTTTGGAATATATATGTCCTTTAGTAGATTTCAATATGAACTACTAGTACATACTCCAAACACTGATGTATATAGACGTATTTTAGAGTGTAGATTCACTCATTTTGCTCCGTACGTAGTCCATATTGAAATGGATGTAATAGTACACACTCTCCCTCGCCCCTCGACCCTCGCCCACGTGGTGGACGTGCATCAATTCATTCAGTCTCATATAGCCAGAACGATATATACTGCAGTACCATTATTGCTTGACATCCCGAAGTGGCGAAGAGCCAATCGCAAGGTTAATATTTTGGAGATGCCAAGCGAAAGGTTTATAGGAGAATGAGTAGTAGGTGCCGCATCATTTATAAATAAAGTATTTTTTTCCTTGGCACGTACGCAATATAATAGGTTCATATGGAGAGAAAAGGAAACGGCTCCACTATATACATAGTCAGGACGGGCCAGCCTACACGGTTGATTGCTAGGGTTCCTCTCTTCACACTCTCTCACAAAAAATGACTGTGGCCACATCTCTAACATCCTGGCGGATCACGTCCGCGGGGGGAAGGGGTGGATGCTTAGTGTAGATGCGGTCTCCGTCGCCGACGGTGAAAACCCACTGTCGGCACGTCCCGATCAGGGATCCCCTCCGTTCTCTCTCACAAAGCCGGTGAGGTAGCCTTCGTCCCATGCTCACTGCCGCGACGTGGGCAGTTGCCGCCTCCTGCCGCCCTCCTCTAGGTTGAGCTACGTCCTGACATCCCTCAGGTACAAATCCCTTTAGCTGGCTTGCACCACTACTCCAGCTACCCACGTCACTCCATGTGGATATTTCTCTACTTCTTTGCCTCGCACATACCTCTACCGGCTTCTAAGTACTGTATTTGTGATGAGTTTATGCCTCATCAACTAGTCCTAGTAATCTTATTCTAATCACGCTTCTTCAACTTCTTTGCCACAGGGATGCTCATCTCGATTTTGGTGAAACTGCACAAAATGATCCGATGGTCAAAGGGATGCAAGCTTCATTTCTAGGGAAGCTCCAACGTTGCCAGCAAATTAAAGCCTGATTAGGGTTTATGGTTCAAGGGCTAGGAACTGCATGGATCGTTTTTTTTCTTTAGCTATCTTTGTTCCAAAATAAGTGTCAACTTTAGTAGTAGTACAACTTTGTACTAAAGTTTGCATAAAGTTGAGACACTTATTTTGGAACGGAGGGAGTACATATTGGCTATGATCTGTCAATCATTGAGATGCAATAGCATGCATGCTATTCTCCTTTGTATTTGATGAAATGTTGCAACGGGCAACCTTGGACGCAAGATACATGAAATAGAAGCTGGAAGCTTCATAGCATTGCACAAATTTATCTCGCTGATAAATTACAGTACGTACTATACTAGTACTATGTAAAGAGTTAGGTGTCACACGATGTCCAGAAAATATGGTGATAGTGTGAGGTGGGCCATGTAATCACTGACCTTGTGTGCTTTCACTGCTCTCGCACTCCTTCGCTGTAAGAATGGAGAAAAATGTAATCTAGTAGTACCTCCTTTCGCCGAAAGCGTAGGACATCTAGCAGTCCTACCACCTCAGTAATAATGACCAATGAGTGGCCAAATCACATAGACCCAACAGTACGTTGGACGGACGAAGCAACCATCACTCTTGAATCCGCTTCCCCCTTCAACGCAGGCGCCAGTGAGAGGTCGCGTCAGCTTTGCCCAGGCATGAATGCGGCATCGATTCTTTGGAGCGGCGCTGACCGTTTCGGGTGGGAAGCGCGCGCGGGCGATGGAGGGGCTTTGGGTGGTCCAGGGTGGTCAGGAGCGAGCATGGCAGCTGTCCGCCTGTCCCGACCGAACGCCAGGAAACAAGAGGATGCACCGACTCTCGCGGCTAAATCGTACACTACACACCATCTCTCTGTAGGAGTAGGTCGATGTGTCGCTCTCTCTAACACACACGTGTCGTTAAACAGACACACACACATGCACACACACACACAGGTTCATAGAATAGGAAAATCGTGCGAGTGTGAAGCCCCAGGAAGTGAGATACAAATGGAGTACGTACAAGAAGAGAAGAGGTGACGAATATTCCATCAAACCTAGACTGAGGAGTGGTACTCCCTCCGTCTAGGTGTTAAGTCATCTTACGGAAATCAGATATTCCCAAAATGTTTAGGCGTCGTCCATTAACTTCACATCTCAGTCCCCTCCTGGCCTCATTGCTAGCGAGCATTGCTACTTAGGGAGCGTTTGGATCCTTAGCAAGAACAGCTTATAGCCTAGCCGGGCAATGTTAGGCATTTGGAACTGTTAAAATATGTTAGCTTTTGTGGGCCAGCTAGCTTGGGTGGGCTAGAAAAACCTTGCTAGCTCAAGAGAGCCAGATTGCTCGCTTCTGACGGCAAACTTCACGTAGTAGTAACATAGACTAGTAACCTATGCATGTTACTAGTCCAAGTTACTCACCACTATGACTAGCCTAAGCAATGTAACCAACGCTCCTTACTCTGCCTTGTTATCTCCCCCGGAAACCCAATGCATGGAGTGCAACTACGCATTGATCAGGCAAGAAATCAAAGTTAGCTTGCATACGAGTTAATACGTGGCCCTACATGCTAGCTAAAACGGCATCTCTTAGTTGTTTGGTTTGTTGCGTTTAGAGACAGAAATCAAGGCTTTGATTGGAGGAAGGACCGGTCAAGTTTCTCCTTCTCCTCCAATCTGCTTGCACCTTGGTCCCGCTGCACCTTCTAACATGACTTATTACACCTAGACGGAGGGAGTAGTACAAGATACAGTGGCACACTGACTTACGTCGAATACAAGTGCCCAAAATTGTGTGCATGTTATAATAAGGATTCACTTAAAATAGTATGTGACTAAGTGGAGAGAGGTAAGGTGGAACCCAACGTACTATGTGGATAGAGGTAAGGTGACTAAGGCTGCATTATTTCTGTACTACCAACACTGCTTTAAATCCCAAAACACCTTAGACTAGTCACAATGGATAGTAACTTAGACTAGTAACATACATATGTTACTAGTCCATGTTACTACCTCTATACTGGGGAGTAACATTGTGTGGTATCATGCAACACTTCATTTATTAGATTGTAGACTCATTTTGTCTTGGTATGTGTGATGTTACAGTAACTAGATATGTTACCACATGCCTCTCTTTCATCATTAATTACTCGCCACATCATCTATTTTGCCTAAAGATGTGTGATATTACCACCTATGTTACCTCCACTGTGGATAGTCTTACCACCAAAGCCACATGACACAATTATGATTTAAATCCCAATGACTCCCATGCAAAAAAATGGCATGCTTATCACAAGAATGCAGGAATGTATAAAATGTTATTTTCCTCTTGTTGAACATAACGGGAGGGTTGTGTAGCTGGTTGGCCTGTTCGCTCATCAAACATGAGGTCTCGGGTTCGATAACTACACTTGAGCATAATTTTGTTTTTGTTCGACTTGTTTCTTCCACCCAATGATAGGTAGGCCCCGCATGACAGAGAGAGAAAGTGATCTGGTGCAGTGCCAGGAGGATTCTTTGACTATCAAAATGGATGGATACGGAGCTATACAATCTCGTAATGAACATATAATCAGCTCATCACGTATAAGCTGCAGCCTCGGCGCTTGTTTACTAGGGTTTGCACTCTTCACACTCTCTCTCTCCAGTATATATATACACGCTAGAGCCTCAGCGCTTGTAGTTGCTCTCTTCACACTCTCTCACCCTCTCTAGATCTAAACAAGACTTTGTTGGCCTCTCTCTCCCCCCTCACTGCTAGTCAAAGAGCCGACAGGAGCCGTCCACCGGGCAGGGAAGGAGGCTTAACATTGTCACCATCGTCATGGGAGGGAATCCACTACCTGCGCAGCTGTTCACTTTCACCTAGCGGCAGCGTGGGAGGGCCTCCGATCCCTTCTTCTTCACTGCCGTACATAGTGTGGGCCGACGGCCTTCGATAGCCCACCGAACCACACCCCAAGAACCTTAAGGTATAATTTACTTATTACACATGCATTACTCTAGCTGCATGTGGGCTTTTTCCGCTTCTGCACTCAAATCTAGGTGTTGGATCAAACAGGAAAGTAGTGGGGAAAGTTGTATAGCATGAATCTAGGACGTGGTTCAAAGAGGAAAGGAATGGGGGAAAGTAGTGGGGAAAGTTGTATAGCAGGAATCTAGGACGTGGTTCAAAAAGGAAAGGAAGGGGGAAAGTAGTGGGGAAAGTTGTATAACATGAATCTAAAACGTGGTTCAAAGAGGAAAGGAATGGGGGAAAGTTGTGGGGAAAGTTGTATAGCATGAATCTAGGACGTGGTTCAAAGAGGAAAGGAAGGGGGGAAAGTACTAGTACATACTGGCTATCCAGCACCTACGTTGGTCGAAAAGGGAAAACAATGACAAACACAGTATGCACATCTATAACGAACTGATCTTTTGTTTTGGGGGACAAGGCTGTAGAGTTTGAGCAGGGCTAGATTTGCTGCGCTCACATAGGGAAAGGTGTCTAAAGATAACAAAACCGGGACCAACACAAATATGCTCCTTGGTTGTTTGTTCTTTGTTGCACCACACTGTGCATCACCCCTTCATACATCGGTAGATGCACATGGTGCTGGTGCGTCCACTATCCCGTGCAAGTCTTTAGCTGTTGTTAATCTAAGGCCCTGTTTGGTTAAAAACTCCCTAGTCCCTACCTGCTTGGTTCCAGGGACTAAACATGGACTAGAGGTTATTAAATGACATGCTAAAAGACCATGTTACCCCTAGTAATGAACTAATAGGGACAAGGTGCGATGCAGGGTAGGGGCAACTGTTGGAAAAGTCCCAAAAAGACTCTCCCTCGGGGTCTTCTTTGTTTAGTCCCAATGCCCACTTTTAGTCCCTAAAAGTCCGTCCTGTTTGGTTTAGATGGGACTGGCACGGAGTTTTTTTAGTCCCTACACCAAAATGTCCCTCTAAACAAACACCCTCTAATAATGCCGCTGGAAAATTGATGCAATGCAACAGTTAAAAGCAAATTACATGTTTAATTAATTTTATTGTTAATCTAATCTCTCTGTTAATATTAATCAATGCCACCGTTTGGGAAATGTTGCTGTCTTGCTTTCTTTCCCATTTAGATAAGTTAGATGCTTCTTTTTATTGGCTTATGTGTCATCCATCGTTATTGACCACTAGTTATTTCCTTTGCACCTCTGTGTAAACAGGGTTATCTAGTTCACCTTGTTGCGATTGTGACCTTTTGTTGGACTGCACAAACCACTTCTGTTTTAAGAGTGTTTCGTGCAGTTCAACCAAAATGTCACACCGACAATGTTGCTTGATTGCTTGATCTTAGTGGAACTGCACAAGAGGAAATCTTACTTCCTATCCGTGTTGGCAAATTTAGTTTAGATCTTCTTCTTGTGAGTTGTTCGAATTCCACGTCATGAGAGCTCAGTACTAGCCTTCTTTCACATGATTCTGAAGTGTGTTTTCATATGTTGTGCTACTTGTACGGTAATGTTGTTTGATTTTAGTCAACTATACAAATGGGACAAGACTTCCAATCTGTATGTGCACCATAATATCCCATTGAGGTAAGATAAGGATATTTCACAACTGTTGGCTTGTACTTTGCCACTTTCATCAGAAAATTAATGTCATTGTTTAGTGCTATACTTGTGCTCCCTAATTGACATGCCAAATCTTACATTGAAGGCGAAGCTTGTCTGTTATTGAACCAAGTGATGAAGGGGAAGAACAAGCGGAAGAATAGCAAAAATCAACTCTCGGTGCTGTAATGAAGCACTGGAACTATGATGACACAAGTAATGATATAGTGTTGCATCTTAATTTATTGTTATGGCTGGAACGAGCAATTGTTTTGCCACTGATTTGATGCCACTCTTAATGTAATATGTAATTATATCTATTTGTGCAAACAAGGATCTTCTTTGGAGATACCATATATTTTAGTGGAACTACAGAAGAGGATGTTGGAAACATTAAACTAATCGAGGAGTATATAGTAAGCATGGCCACCACAGTAGATAGCAACAGATGGTTCCGGAGAAGTGCTTCATCTGTATGCTCTACACAATAAGCCTCCTAACAAAGGTTGGTACTCGCCCACAGATTTCATCCATATGATTGAGCTTTGTCATATCTATTGGTGTTGTGCTACTGTTTACATACTATCATGAGAAAGTGGTATTGTCCTTGAGAAGTGCTTCACCTGTGCTATTTTAAATATTTCCTTTCCTTTTTTTCGAGCAAACAGGGTTGCTAGCATTTAGTTGTCCTCTTGTCTTTGCACAACAGGATCATCCTCCGAAGAAGAAGAATATGGAGTACGTGAAGTGACTAGTTCCGATTATGCCAGGATGAAGAAGCCCTGTCTATCTTCTCATTAGAAGGAGCAGTTGAAGGATGGTTACATTACTCCCCACAAGACCAAACTAACTTCAGCACAGAAGGACTGACAGATCTCCATTTTCTTGCTGTGATGTGCAAGTACAATGTCGTTCTATGATTCTTTCCGTCGAGTTCCATTTTTCTAAAAGTGTGCTCTACATGGACCATGTAGGTGCCTGTTTAAACTGTCAATTCATAGTACAATTTGCTTTATACTAATCACTTTTTTTATTTGTGCAAACAGGGGTGCTCAGCTTGATATGGGAACTGCACAAAATGTTCATGAATACATCGAATCATTCATTTCCACCACAAGAAAGGAGGTGCCGATAAGTGCAAGGCATTGCAACATATAAGGGCGAAATCATACAAGCTACGCGTGAATTTGGTTGATTTTGGTGGAACTGCACAAAAAGAACAGCTGGTTTATTTAGCACGAGGTTCCATGTCAATGTCCAAACTGATGGCAAACCCTGCCCATTCCACAATTGTAGGCATTTGATATTTTGGAATGGTACAACCTTGTAAAATTTTGCTCATTGTTGTTAGCAAGAAGACATGCGTTTGATATTTTTGAATGGGACGCCCTTTGTTGTCAGCAGCATCGATCGATTTTCTTTATTCTTTAGTAAATATTGGCTCTGACATGTGAATCGCTGAGATGCATAATCATCGATTGTTTTGAATGTTCTCTATGAATTGCCAGGCCTGTGTGTTTGATTGCAATGTACAGGAACGCTAAAAAGCTGCTCAAACTCTTTGTAATCCTTATGTTACTTTTTACTTTGCACATTGTGAAAGTCCATACTTTTTTCTATAAGATTGGTCAAAGTAGAGATACTTTAACTGCAGACAAAACTTGTATGCAGACTAGAAAGGACCGGAGGGAGTACATGTGAAACTGCTGCAAACGAGGTGATCACCCTCGGAATAATGCTAGTACGTATTGTTTTGCATGTTCATCCAATGCCAGTGGTACAAGAATTCGAACTAATCAAAATAAATTTATTCATACATGGTCGGATTTCATATAAACATGCCAGATTTCATTACATTTCATACATTCTTCAACTAAAAAGGGGTGCACTGGAGGTATAATTAATTAACTGAAGCTACCCATCTGTGTCCGGCTGAGCAGAACAGAAGGTTCTTCCCCAGCGGACTGAGCTTCAGTGACTTAACTACAGGTGCAGTTGCATAACTGCATGTGGCCCAGATGCATATTGGGTGCACGTGTCAGTTAGCCAACTCCACCAGAAGTTAAGTAGAAGTAGTGTCCGTATCCAACATGGCTCTCCGACTCCACGTCGCCGCAAGAAGCTAATCGGTCGTCAATGGTCAACCCGCCTAGCTTGGCTTCAACCGGAGGGTAGCAGCAGTGGCGTTACTTGGACCCGAGCGGCAGCGACCTGCCGTGTTCTACTCTTCCTTGTTTTCTGTGTGGCGCGGCCTTGTTGGCAGTGGAGCGGGGCCTCGATGGAGCCGGTGATGTCCTCTATCTCGTTTCCGGCGAGGCGGCACCTCGGCGGAGCGGGGGAAATCCTCCCCCTCATTGCCGGCAGGGTGGGGCCTCGGCTGAGTCGACGATGTCCTTTGCCTCGTTGTTGGCGGGGCGGGGCCTCGGTGGAATTGTGCCTCCGCCTTGGTGCTGGCGGGGCGGGGCCTCGGTAGAGTAGGGCCTCTACCTTGGTGCCGGCGAGGCGGGGCGTCGGCGGAGCCGGCGATGTCCTCTATCTCATCGCCGGCGGAGCGGCGCCTCGGTGGAGCGAGGGAAATCGCCCCCTCGTTGCCGGCAGGGTGGGGCCTCAGCTGAGCCGGCGATGTCCTATGCCTTGTTGTTTGCGGGGCGGGACCTCGGCGGAGCCGACGGTGTCCTCTACCTCGTTGTTGGTGCTGCGGGGCCTCGGCGGAGCAGGGCCTCGTCGACGCCAGCGGAGCAGGGAGTCGTCAGAGCTGGCATTGTCCTATGCCTCGTCCTCGGTCTCTCCAAACAGCGCCTCGCCTGCTTCGTCGCCCTCTTTCTAGGTGGCCCCAGGATCTGTCACCCGCATGCGGTACCGCCAGCGCTCGAGGTGGCGCTCCTGCTCCGCCCGCTCCACGATGATCTGCTCCTCCGCATGCAGGTGCTCCTGAAGGAGATGGTGGTTGTAGGCGGCGTCAGCCTGCGCCTCCCGAAACTGCTCCTCACGCTTCTGCCTCATCGTGTCCATGTTCGCCGGATCATCGACTACCATGTTCTCCATTGGGACGTCATCTTCCTCCGGCTACCTGCCGGCCAGCCAGTTGGCAGCAATGTCCGCCCGTCCCGAAGAGCGCTGGAGCGCGAGGAAGCCATGGTGGGCAGTAGTGGCGTGGACAGGAGAAAGGGAACAGAGGCGGATGACTACGGCTATGGCCGGCGCAGCAGTTTATATAGCAATGGTGGGCAGCGGAGGGACGGACGTGTGGCGCTGGAGTATCCACCTCAGCAACCACTAATCATTAATGGGGGCGGCAGATGGATGGACGAATGGCACTTGTGTCATTTGAAGGCGGAGCAATCGCGTGCACCGGGAAGCGGGGCGGGCGGCGCTGACTGTTTCAGGCGGAAATCGTGTGCGGGCGAGGGAGGCGGTCTGGGTGGGCTAGGGTAGTTAGACTCGTGCTTGGCAGCGGGTCGGTCCAGCAGCCGGACATGTTGGCTCGCTAGCGAGCTCGCCGAGCTGAGCGATGACAATCAGACGATGGACGTAGCTTCCGACTAGGAGCCAGTGCCACTGTCCAAGCCGGTTCATGCCATGTTCACCATAGAGCAGGTGCGGCCGCACTTCGACGCCCTAATGGCAGAAGAGCTACCAGCACAGGAGGACCTATGCTGTAACCTCCGTCTCCTCAACGAGCACCGGTGAACAAGAGAACAATAATATCGTCGCAGACATGTGGCCCTATAATCCTGGCTTCGCGAATGAGCAGCGGGCATTGTATCAGACCATTCGTAGGGCCCGCGAGGCCCTCTCCGTGGTCCTTCGAGTTATTGCACTCGCCGTGGCGCCGCCGTCTCGCATTGTCAACATGGTCAACGGACATGAGGAATGAGGAGATGACTTTGCTTGGAGAGGATGACAGTGGGGACCCACCAGCGCCATAGCCACACGTACGCAAGTGCCTCCTTATTATATACAACTGTAATTTTTTTTTGCTTCCTCCTGGTTTCCTGACATCATGGTCCCACACCATTGTCAACCTATGTAGTCAATAAACGAGAGAATTGCACAAGGAGTGGCCAACAGCTGGGACCAAGCAGCTCGAGCAGTATTTGTGTTTTTGAGGTGTGAGCACTGCAGAGTTTTTCATGAGTGATGTTTTCGTTGTTGTTCAGAGGAGAGCAGGGTATTAACTGGGCGGGCTGTGGCCCGTCTAGCCCAGGCCAGATATCCAACCCAGATATTAATTTTTTTCAAGCTGAAAATGGCTAGCCCAACTACACTTTTTTTAGGAATACCAAGGCAAGGTCAACTTGTTATTCCCCGCCCTGCTGGGCTGCAAATCTTTCCTAGGAGGGATGCATTAGGCTTAACAAGAAAATGGGCTTTAAGAAATAATAAATGGGATGTAATTATAAAAACTGGGCAGTAACTATAAAAAATGCACCAAACACGTAATTACTTTATAAAATACTATTTTTGGATTATGAAAATTTTAATTTCATTAATTGTTGCGCGCACAATGTTTCGTCGGATTTTTATGTAATACAAATTAATAATGAAATTGTATTTAATCTGACTAGAAATTTTGGGATAAAAATATTTTGGATCCCATCAAAATGTGAGAAATTTTATTGAATTCTGTTTTGAACGGTTGGTTGAAATTATTAATCGTTGTCCTAGCTAGAAAATGGGTTGTACTTTTAACAAACTGTAAATGGGCTGTAGTAAATTTCATTAGAATTCAAAAATGGGCTGCACATTCTTACAAATTTCAAATGGGCTATAAGTTCTCTGCCACACACTTGTGGGCTTACTAAGTTGACGCGTCCCCTAAAAAAATAAGTTGACGCGTATGCAAGGCTTCATCAACTTATAGTCAACACACGGTTCTAGCAGTAGTGGCCATTGGATGTCCATCCAACGAATGCTGTGCTTCTTCTTCAATCTCGGATATTCTAGCTTCACCCACCCAAAAAATGATTCCTCCCCCTGACATCTGGGGCGCACCGTTTCGGAAGCTGACTTGAGGGCCTACTAAGTTGATGCTTACCAAGGGGTTTGTCAACTTAGTCAATATAAACGATTCTAGTTGCAGTGACCATACGATGTCCATCCAACGGCCATCATGCTTCTTCAACCTCTGGTCTTCTTGCTCCAAACGCCCAAGGCAGCACCGGTCGTGCCGCCTGCTCCTGCCTCCCATGGCCGGCTGTGCTGCCGCGGAGGCCTCACTGCCCCTACCACTTCCATCGCTGGCCAGGCCATCCCTCCACTCACCCACACCCCCTGTTATTCTGCGGTGACGACAGCCTCACACTGCAGCCGAATCAGTGAACCCTCGTACTCCTCTCCGCGTGGGCATCCAGTGTCACGTCTTCCCCGGCTCCGCATCGTCCCCTTCCTAGGCCTCACCGTCGCTCACCACCTTGGTGCTCTTGGCGCGGCGTGGTCAATGTGGTTAACGACCGACTTCTCTCGGAAGAGTACTGTACGTGGAGAGGCTGACAGCTGGGTCCACGGCTGCAACAAGGAAGTGCCTCCTTATTACGAGGAAAAAAATGATTCATCTACCTGACAGCAGGGACCCACCAGATGGGCCACCGTATTTTGCAAAAAAACGTTTCCCCCCTGAATGATGGGACCTACCAGCTACATCTTTGCACGCAAGGAAGTGCGTCCATATTGCATGCAAAAAATGATTCGCCCCTGACTGCTGGGACCCACCAGATACATCTTTGCACACAAGGAAGTGCCTGATAGTCGGGACCCACATGGTCGAAGCGTACGTAGCATTGTCATTCTGGTCGCGAACGTGTACGTACATACTGGTCGATGTAGAGGCGCGCATGTGTCATAGTAGAGGCGCGCACGTGTCATAGTAGAGGCACACACGTAGCATGTACACGTATGTACAGTGGCCAGGGTGCAAGAAAGAAAATACATCCATGTACATACATACGGGCGGGGTCTCGAACGCCTACTCGCGCATACGTATGGCCAGGGCTCATGTACATGGCTGGGTTGGAACGGAAAAACTGTGTAGTCGTCGTGTTCATGGGGTGCCAACCGGCTGGGTCGGAACGGAATGCGTTGTCGTGTTCATCGGGAGGCCTTGGACGGAACGGCCGATGGAAACGAGGCATGGCATATCGCAAAACGGAGGAAACGACCTTTTGTTCGTCCGGCCACGATCGAAACGGGATCCTGTTCATCGGGAGGGGTCTGGCATACCGCAAAATGGAGGAAAAGGACTTCTGTTGGACCTACTACGGTCGAAATGGGTCCTGTTGATCGGGAGGGGTGTGGCGTACCGCAGAACGGAGGAAACAGACTTGTGTTGGAGCGCCACGGTCGAAACGGGGGTTCTGTTCATCGGGAGGGGTGTGGCGTACCGCAAAACGGGACTCCACGGTATACTGTTCACCTCCACCGTCGACCTCCTCCAGCCTCCATGGGCTACTGTTCATCTACCATCGACCTCCTCCAGCCTTCACCTGTGACTGTTCATCCACGGGCTTCTGTTGATCCAGCCTCCACCGTGCGCTCCTCCACCAGCTACTGTTCAACCAGCCCTGTCCACAGGGTCCTGTTCAACTACCCCTCCATGGGCTACTGTTCATCCATCCCTCCATGGGCTACTGTTCAACCAGCCCTCCACCGACTACTATTCAACCTTCCCTCCTCGGGGTCCTGTTCATCTAGCCCTCCACGGGGTCCTGTTCATCCACGCCCAACCGGCTCAATCGATCGGGGTCCTGTTCATCCAGCAGCAACACCACGGGGTCCTGTTCATCCAAACATCCCCAGCAATGCTCACTGTTCTCCTAGAGGTAGCATCGACCGGCTTCAGTTAGCAGCAGTAGTGAAGGAATCGCTCGATCGCTCGGGTTTAGTAACGCGTAACCTACAGTGCAATCGCTCGGGTTCAGTTAGGCAATGCCTCGCTCGGGTTCAGGTAGAGCCCAACGCCTCGCACCCATGCACGCACGTGTATGAGAGAAACGCGCATAGCTCGACCCCCGACCATCCACCGTAATCGACGACTCCCGGAAATTTTCCTCACCCTCTCTTCTACCACGTTTTTTTCCGTCATGGACGGCCCAAAGAATGTCATGCATCTGCGTCTTCGACCCACCCAGGACAAAAAGCCCATTTTCTGTCATAATTTTTTGTCATAGAAGTAGGAGCCCACCACATCTATGATGATACTAGGTTTTGTCATAATTATCGTCATAGAAGTGTCATAAGTATGACAGGAAAAAAATTCGTTCGGCCCAAAATGTCACGGATGTGTCTTTTTTTTGTAGTGTGACACGCCTAGTTGATGTGAGACTATCTCCTTCTTTCTGTCTTCTCCACCACCATATTTTATTCCACCTATAGTGCTATGTCTATGGCTCACGCTCATGTATTGCGTGCAAATTGAAAAAGTTTGAGAACATCAAAAGTATGAAACAACTTCTTGGCTTGTCATCGGAGTTGTGCATGATTTGAATATTTTTTGTGCTGAAGATGGAGCATAGGCAGACTATATGATTTTGTAGGGATAAGCTTTCATTGGCCATGTTATTTTGAGAAGACATAATTGCCTTGTTAGTATGCTTGAAGTATTATTGTTTTTATGTCAATATTAAACTTTTGTTTTGAATCTTATGGATCTGAACATTCATGCCACAATAAAGAAAATTACATGGATAAATATGTTAGGTAGCATTCCATATCAAAAACTCTGTTTTTATCATTTACCTACTTGAGGACGAGCAGGAATTAAGCTTGGGGATGCTTGATACGTCTCCAACGTATCTATAAGTTTTGATTGTTCCATGCTATTATATTATCAGTTTTGGATGTTTTATATGCCTTAATATGCTATTTTATATTATTTTTGGGACTAACCTCTTAACCTAGAGCCCAGTGCCAGTTCCTGTTTTTTTTTCTTGTTTTTGAGTTTTGAGTTTCGCAGAAAAGGAATACCAAACGGAGTCCGAACGGAATGAAACCTTCACGATGATTTTTCTTGGACTAGAAGTCAACCAGGAGACTTGGAGATGAAGTCGGAGGAGCCACGAGGCGGCCACAGGGATGGAGGGCGCGCCCAGAGGGTAGGGTGCGCCCCCCACCCTTGTGGACCCCTCGTGACCCTCCTGACCTAATTCTTTCGCCTATATATTCCCATATATCCCCAAACCACTAGAGGCATCCGCGAAAACACTTTTCTGCCACCGCAACCTTCTCTACCCGTGAGATCCCATCTAGGGGCTTTTTCCAGCGTCTTGCCGGAGGGGGATTCGATCACGGAGGGCTTCTACATCAACTCTATTACCCTTCCAATGAAGCGTGAGTAGTTTACCTCAAACCTACGGGTCCATAGCTAGTAGCTATATGGCTTCTTCTCTCTATTTGATTCTCCATAGCATGTTCTCCTCAATGTTTTGGACATCTATTCAGTGTAATACTTTTTTTGCGGTGTGTTTGCCGAGATCCGATGAATTATGGATTTATAATTAGCTTATCTATGAATATTATTTGAATCTTCTCTGAATTCTTATATGCATGATTTGATATCTTTGTAGTTCTCTTCGAACTATCGGTTTGGTTTGGCCAACTAGATTGGTTTTTCTTGCAATGAGAGAAATACTTAGCCTTCGGTTCAATTTTGCGGTGTCCTTTCCAAGTGACAGTGGGGGAAGCAAGGCACGTATTGCATTATTGCCATCAAGTATAAAAAGATGGGGTTTTCGTCATATTGCTTGAGTTAATTCCTCTACATCGTGTCATTTTACTTAATGCATTACTCCGTTCTTTATGAACTTAATACTCTAGATGCATGCTGGATAGCGGTCGATGTGTGGAGTAATAGTAGTAGATGCAGAATCGTTTCGGTCTACTTGACACGGACGTGATGCCTATATTCATGATCATTGCCTTAGATATCATCATAACTTTGCACTTTTCTATCAATTGCTCGGCAGTAATTTTTTCACCCACCGTATTATTTGCTATCTTGAGAGAAGCCTCTAGTGAAACCTATGGCCCCGGGTCTATTTTCCACCATATTAGTTTCCGATCTACTATTTTGCAATCTTTTACTTCCCGATCTATAAACAAAAATACCAATATTTACTTTATTGTTCATCTATCTCTATCAGATCTCACTTTTGCAAGTAACTATGAAGGGATTGACAACCCCTTTATCGCGTTGGGTGCAAGTTGTTTGATTGTTTGTGCAGGTATTCGGTGATTTGTTCGTTGTCTCCTACTGGATTGATACCATGGTTCTCAAACTCAGCGAAATACTTATCTCTACTTTGTTGCATCACCATTTCCTCGTTAAGGGAAAAACCAATGCAAGCTCAAGAAGTAGCACTCACCAAGTGACATAGTAGGGGTAGTGAGGCATGTATTGTATTGGTTCCATCAAGGATAAAAAGATGGGGTTTTCATCATATTTCTTGAGTTTATCCCTCTACATCATGTCATCTTACTTAAGGCGTTACTCCATTCTTTATTGACTTAATACTCTAGATACATGCTGGATAGCGGTCGATGTGTGGAGTAATAGTTGTAGATGTAGAATCATTCCGGTCTACTTGACAGGGACGTGATGCATATATGCATAATCATGGCCTTGGATATCATCATAACTTTGCGCTTTTCTATCAATTGCTCAACAGTAATTTGTTCACCCACCATATTATTTGCCTTCAAGAGAGAAGCCTCTAGTGAAACCTATGGGCCCCGAGTATATTTTCCATCATATATTTTCAAATCTATAAACCAAAAATACCTTGCAGATTTATTTACTTTTATTTTGTTTTTACATTCTAGCAATCTTTTATACCTATCTCTATCAGATCTCACCTTTGCAATTGATCGTGAAGGGATTGACAACCCCTTTATCGCGTTGGGTGCAAGTGTTTGATTGTTTGTGCAGGTGCATAGATTGGGACTTGCTTGTACCTCCTACGGGATTGATACCTTGGTTCTCTAACTGAGGGAAATACTTATCTCTACTTTGGTGCATCACCCTTTGCTGCATCAACCTTTCCTTTTCAAGAGCTTGCGTTGGTTTTTCCCTTGAAGAGGAAAGGGTGATGCAGCAAAGTTGAGATAAGTATTTCCCACCATCGATTAGGGCGCGCCTACCCCCGGTCGCGCCCTGATGGGTCATCAGCCCACACTCCATCCTCTGGTCTTCTCCCAAAGCTTCTAGTGTCTCTTTTGTCCAGAAAAAATATCCAAAAAGTTTCGTGGCATTTGGACTTTGTTCAATACTAATATTCTGCGAAACCAAAATCATGCAAAAACATCAACTGGCACGGGGCACTAAGTTAATAGGTTAGTCCCAAAAATTGATATATAATTGCTTGTAAGTGCATATAAAACATCCAAGGTTGATAATATAATAGCATGGAACAAACAAAAATTATAGATACCTTGGAGACATATCATGCCCATATGGAATGCCATCGAATGCTCTGGTTATTCTCTTCTTTTAGCCGAGGATGTCATACGACCGCTCGAATGGGCGCAAGCACCCATTTGGAACAATGTCAAATGCTCTGGTATTTTTCCTGTTTTCTTTGAAGGTTTCAAATGACCGCTCGAACGAGTGTGTGCACTTACTTGGAACATTGTCGTTCACCCTGATGTCTCTAGTTGTTTTGAACTGGAACCTCCAACAGTCTATACGACCGCCCATATGACCACTGGTCGTTTTAAAGGTCGTCTTTTGTTACGTTAAATTCTTTTCCTTTGTTCTCCTGCGGGGTTACTTCCAACGCAATACATAGAAATATTTCCATGCATCCAAGCGACAATACAACATAAAAATTAACTTGCACATAGCAAATCCTTCATCAAAACAACTCTTCCAAACCTACTTCCTCATAAGAACTTCAATCACTCTTTTATTAAAAAAAATAAAAACTTACTTATCTACTTTATTCGCGTGGGTTGCCTCACACTAGGCGCTTTTTTCGGTCGAATGGCTCGACCGTAGTGGTGATCAAGGTGGTGCAAACACACTGAGACCATAGCTTATGGCATTCACGATTATGCCTTCTCCTGTATAGGTCTTTAGTTTCTTTTTCCTGGGGAAATGTCTCACAAAAGGATCTTTAGCTGGTGAGTCAAATGTCACATTCCCCTCCAACACATTTATCACTGCTTTAATATTCCTTATAAAAGGTTTACCAAGAATTATAGGAGCAATAGGATCTTCATGCATATCTACTATCACAAGATCAATCATGACAGGGCAATCATTTTTTGAACTATTACTCCATGCTTAAGGCCTGCTACCTGAGTAAAAGCAGAATTAGCCATATTCAATATAATCTCAGCATTAGCATAAGGACCTATATCGAGACTATCATAAACAGATTCCGTGGAAACACTAGCCCCTAGATCACATAAACCACTGAATTTATTTAATCCAATCTCAATCTCTATAGTAGGTTCAAAAGCATCTTCTTGCTTAGCTAGTAAATTATTGTAAATCTTCTTTCTTTCATCATCAGGTTCTCGTACCTTGGCTACAGCATGTCCAACAAAGACATTATATGCTTCATTACTAGTTACCTTTGGTTGTGGATATTTCATTGATACCAAAAATCAATAATGGTTTATTATACTCAGGCACATGGTTTGAGTCCAACACTTCAGTTTTCTCTTCATTGTTTCTCGCCATTTTAACATCTTCAACTGGGTTAGGCTCCGGCTTACTTGCAAACATGTCTAGAATTAATGTTTGGCTCTCTACAAATTTTAGCCACTTGTGCTTCCATATTCTTGGATCTTCCTTCAAGTATTTGCACATCATTGGTTACTCCAACAACCTTACGGGTCAATTGACCAAGTCAGTTATCATGATTCTTCAATATATTCTTGAAGTTCTAATCCTGCTCAGTTTGACTAGTAATAAATTTTTTAAGAGTTTCTTCAAGAGTATTTCTATTCCTACGGTTAGCTCCATTAAAATTATTGGGTGCTCCTCCATTATTAGGATAAGTGAGGCTGGGAGCATAATCATTATTTTCCCAATTGGGGTTATAGCTATTACGAGCAATAAAATACACATCACTATTTTCCTCAGTAGTGATGGCATTCACATTTACCTCTTCTTTACCTTTCATCACGGAGATAAATTCATCAAGCTTGGCTGTCAACTCTGTGTTACTTTCTTCAATGGCATTCACCATCTTGGTGGTGGCTCTTCCAACATGCCATTGGGCATAGTTCTCTTGCATATCATCAAGTAGTTTCTTGACATCTTCTATGGGCTTTCCCATGCATGATTGTTCCTCTTGCAGCTGTATCAAGCATAGTTTTTGACATGTGACTTAAACCATTATAAAAAATATGAAGGATTAAACATTCCTCCATTCCATGATTGGGACAGTTCCTTATAGCTTCTTTCATTCTATCCCACGCAAGCGCTAGTGGCTCACGTTCTTCCTACTTGAGACATCTAATCTGAGAACATATTGCGTAATCTTTACAGGTGGACAAAAAACTTAGAGAAAAAAATTATGAAACAATCAACCCAAGAAGTAATACTACCTCTAGGTAGATCTAGAATCCATTCCTTTGATTTTCCTCTCAAAGAGAAATGAAATAGATGCAACTTCAAAGTGTCAGGGTCATAATATTTAACGTGTGTCATGTTGCACAATTCGGTAAAATTACGCAAGTGCATATCGGCATCTTCATAAGCAGAGCCTCCAAATTGGTCTTGTTGAACCATGGAAACAATGTTCGTTTTGATTTCATACTCAGCGGCCGCAACCTTAGGTTGTGCTATAGGTTCACGCATGAAGTTGTTGCTGGGAGTTGAAAAACTCCCAAGATTACGAGTCATAGTAATCTTTTTGGATTTTCAACTGACAAGAATAAAACTTAAACTAAAAATACAAAAGTAAAAACAAAAACATAAACTTAACTTTAACAAAAACTCTAAACACAAAGACTAGGAATTCTAAACTCCACACCAGCAATGGCGCCAGAAAAGGGCTTGATACCTCCTTTTATTGATCCGATAATGGAGCAGAAAAGTGTATCCCGCACCTATTTCCCCAGAGGTGAGTCTGGGTTATCGAACCTACGCGAGGAAGATTCAGTTGACACAATGGTCTCTAGAAAGCTTATGTTAAAGCGTCAATTCTAGCTTTTAACCGGATCAAGCAAGCAAATAGTGATTCAAACACTTAAAATAAAAAGAGCTATGGGTATGAGGTCTTAATTCTTACAACCATGTATTTGTGTTGGCATCAGATATGATATTAATTTGTGTGTTCGAAGTCACCCATCGAGATGTGCTTGTTACAAACTAAAGTGGGGATGTGTCTAAATAACGTCTTGACTGATACGAGTCCCGCATCAAGAATCATTTGTCCTACCATAGGCTCTATCCACCGCGTGGGGTTGCCTTGATAATTAAGATAATGAAATCAAACAAGAGCTTTGGACGTTCAAGGACTACACGTCATCTATCCCCAAGGATATGATCCATGTTACCCTACTGAACCTTACGGTCACCGGTGTTTGGTATAACATTTCATGGTCTCATTGCTCTTGGCCTCGCCGGTGCTCAAAATCCATGATCCTGGGTAACTACAAGGTGAAGATCGCGGACAAGACAAGAGACATCTACAGAACAATTTTATTTCACACATACAAGGCATTAATTCAAAGCCCTTCCATTAATCCACACAAGAAATACAGTGGATTGCAAGGCTCATGCCTCAAACCATACCTTACCGAACTACTCACATATGGAGATCAGATCACCACAAGAAAACATTGAAGAACACATCTTAAAGATTTATTGATTACAAATACAACTTAAAAAGATTGACTTGTGTGACGCATGATTAAAATTATGAACTAGATAAGGAAGCACTATGGTGGTGATGGTGGCTATGGACATGGAGATGACAGTGGCTAGAGTTTGTGGATGGGGATCATGATGGTGATGTTCTGGTTTCTATCGGCGCTCTTTGATGTTGCTTGAAGCTACGTTGGTATTTCCGCAAAGAGGAAGGGATGATGCAGCACAGCGGTGGTAGGTATTTCCCTCAGACATGAAACCAGGGTTATCGAACCAGTAGGAGAACCAAGCAACACAACGTAAACATCCCGTGCACACAAAGAACAACACCTCACAACCCGACGCGTTAAAGGGGCTGTCAATCCCTTTTGGGGTACGACGCCTGAAGATAGGCAAAGGACGTGAGGTAAATTTGTAGATCGCGGAACAAATAAATTGCAGCAAGGTATTTTGCATTTTTTAGTTTAATAGATCTGAAAATAAACGCAAGGAAAAAGTAGATCGCAAGGCAAATATATGAGAAAGAAGAGCCGAGGTCGTAGGTTTCACTAGTGGCTTCTCTCGAGAAAAATAGCAAACGGTGGGTGAACAAATTACTGTTGGGCAATTGATGGAACTTCAAATAATCATGACGATATCCAGGCAATGATCATTACATAGGCATCACGTCCAAGATTATTAGACCGACTCCTATTTGCATCTACTACTATTACTCCACACATCGACCACTATCCGACATGCATCTAGTGTACTAAGTTCATGGAAAAACGGAGTAATGCAATAAGAATGATGACATGATGTAGACAAGATCCGTTTATCTATTGCGGAAGATATGGATCCCATCTCTTTATCCATAGTAGCAACGATACATACGTGTCGGTACCCTTTCTATCACTGGGATCAAGCACCATAAGATCGAACACACTACCGGGCACCTCTTCCCATTGCAAGATAAATAGATCAAG
This sequence comes from Triticum dicoccoides, assembly GCF_002162155.2. Classification (NCBI taxonomy): domain Eukaryota; kingdom Viridiplantae; phylum Streptophyta; class Magnoliopsida; order Poales; family Poaceae; genus Triticum; species Triticum dicoccoides. The sequence continues at coordinate 239,550,305 of NC_041381.1, read as the reverse complement.
TTGGCCAATGAAACCCAAATATCAGAGAAGAAATACAAGGCTATAAGAGTTCATGCATATAAGAGATCAAAGAACTCAAATAACTTTCATGGATATAAAAAGATATAACTGATCATAAACTCGAAGTACATCAGATCCCAACAAACACACCGCCAAAAGACTTACATCATATGGATCTCCAAGAGACCATTGTATTGATAATCAAGAGAGAGACAGAGGAAGCCATCTAGCTACTAACTATGGACAAAGAACTACTCACGCATCATCGGAGAGGCACAAATGGAAGTGGTAAACCCCTCCGTGATGGTGTCTAGATTGGATCTCGTGGTTCTGGACTCTACGGCGGCTGGATGAAAATTTCATGGACTCCCCTAGGGTTTCTGGAATATTGGGGTATTTATAGAGCAAAGAGTCGGTCCAGGGGGCACCCGAGGTGGGCACAACCCACCAGGGCACGCTTGGGCCTCCTGGCGCGCCCAGGTGGGTTGTCCCCTCCTCGGGACTCCCCCCAGGTGCAACCAGGGCCCGTTGTGTTCCTTCTGGCCCATAAAAATTATTGCAAATTCGCGTGGCATTTGGACCGCATCTGATATTGATTTCCTGCGATGTAAAAAACATGCAGAAAACAGCAACTGGCACTTGGCACTATGTCAATAGGTTAGACCAAAAAATGATATAAAATGGCTATAAAATGATTATAAAACATCCAAGATTGATTATAAAACAACATGGAATAATCAAAACTTATAGATATGTTGGAGACATATCAGCATCCCCAAGATTGATTATAAAACATGCAGAAAACAGCAACTAGCACTTGGCACTATGTCAATAGGTTAGACCAAAAAATGATATAAAATGGCTATAAAATGATTATAAAACATCCAAGATTGATTATAAAACAACATGGAATAATCAAAACTTATAGATATGTTGGAGACATATCAGCATCCCCAAGCTTAACTCATGCTCGTCCTCGAGTAGGTAAGTGATAAAATAGAATTTTTGATGTGGAGTGTTGTTTATCATGTCATATCATATTCTTTCCTTCATAGCATGGACATTTGGACTTTTATGTGATTCAAAGCAATAGTCTAGTTTTGACATAATAATTTAGATACTCAAGCATATTAACAAGCAACCATGTCTTTCAAAATATCAATGCTAAAACAAGTTATCCCTAGCCCATCATGCTCAAGCATTGATCCATTCACGAAAAACACTTCAATATTAGCTACACCCAATACTTAAGTACGATCATATTGTCCCCTAGTTGGTGCTTTTATAAGAGAGGATGGAGACTCAAATTCGAAAATAAAAATTGCATGAAGTAAAAGAAAGGCCCTTCGCAGAGGGAAGTAGCGATTTGTAGAGGTGCCAGAGCTGAAAGCGAAAAAATAGAAATAAAAACATTTTGGGAGGTGTATCCATCCCACCAACGAAAACGACTTGGAGCATCCCAACACTTTCCATGCTAGATATATCATAGGTGGTTCCCAAACAGAAAATAAAGTTTATTCCTTTTTCCACCATAACTTTCACTTTCCATGGCTAGTCGTATCCACGGGTGCCCTGCATACCAACACTTTCCAAGGAATTTATTATTTGACAACATAAAGTAAATTCATTTTTGCATTTAGGGACTGGGCATCCCTAATACCTTTGCCTTACTCTCGTGCAATGATAAGTGAATAAACACTCATCGTGAGAATAACACATCTAGCATGGAAAATGTTAGCTACCCGTTACTATTCCGCGAGCGAAACAAACACACAAAACAGAAGTTCATTTTGAAAATTAGAGATGGCACATGCAAATTTGCTTAGAATGGAAAAAGAATACCGCATATAGGTAGATATAGTGGACTCATGTGGCAAAACTGGTTTAAAGGATTTTGGATGCACAAGTAGAGGTCATACTTGGTGAAAAATGAAGGCTAGCAAAAAGATTGAGAAGCGACCAACCAAGAAACGAATAATCTCATAAGCAAGCATTAAGCATAATTAACACCAAATAATGCACTACAAGTAGGATATAATTTTCATTGCATGATTATTGACTTTTGTGCATGCATAGGGAATCACGAACCTTAACACCAATATTCTACTAGAGCACAATTACTCATCAACATAACTCACATATCACATCATCATATCTCAAAACTATTACTTAGAATCAAGTTTATTTTGTCCAATGATCTTCATGACATATATTTTTTCTTTCTTTATCCTTCTTGGATATCTATCACTTTGGGACTTATTTTCATGTGTTGCTTTTCATAAGCTCAAACAAATATAAGTGAAGTTCATGAGCATAACATATTTTCTTTCTCTCAAAATAATTTAAGTGAAGCAAGAGAGAATTTCTTAAAAAATTTAATAACTCAAATAAATCTAAGTGAAGCAAGATAGCATTTCTTCAAAAATACTAAGCACAGCGTGCTGAAAAAGATATATGTGAAGCACTAGAGCAAGTCCATTGCTCATAAAAGTTTAAGTGAAGCATCGAGAGAAATTCTAACAAGTCATGGCATAATTTTGGCTCTCTCAAGTAGGTGTGTCAAGCAAGGATTGATGACTTAAAACACATAATAAAACAAGCAAAGACACATATCATACAATATGCACCAAGCAAAACACATATTATGTGACGAATAAAAATATAGTCTCGAGTAAAATACCGATGGTCGTTAGAAGAAAGAGGGGATGCCACTCGGGGGCCTCCCAAAGCTTAGTTGGTTTCTCATTCTTGGATAATATATTGGGATGCTGGGGCATCCCCAAGCTTAGGCTCTTCTATCCTTCTTTGATCCATCGTAAGATAACCCAAAACTTGAAAACTTTAATCACACAAAAATCAACAAAACCCTTGTGAGATCCGTTAGTAAAAGAAAGCAAACCACTACTATAAGTGCTGTGTCAAACCAATTCTTATTTTGTTTTTGTATTATATCTGTTGTGTTCCAACTTTTCTATGGCAAAAATTCAGCAAAGAAAACCATAGAGCCATCAAAATACGCACACAACACAAAGAAAACAGAATCTGTCAAAACAGAACAGTCTGTAGTAATCTGGAACTTTCAAATACTTCCGTAACTCCAACAATTCTACCAAATTAGGACGACCAAAATAATTTGTATATTCATATTCTGAAAAAAGGATCAGGGAAAATTCTCTTTTCTGTGATTTATGATAAATATTTTCGTGAGCACAAGGTTTCTGTCTTTTTCAGCAAGATCAAACAACTATCACCCCAGAAGATCCTAAAGACTTTACTTGGCACAAACACTGTAGCAACTAGACCTCAAACAGTCTAGTCTCTGTGCATCGGTGTCATCCCTGGATCGGTAATGCTGGCACGCACAGTACTTGAGGATTTAAAACAGAGTTTCAATCATACACTTATTACATCGGAATGTCTCAAAAGAGAACTTATTACAATAATCATGGATTAAGGCCATCTAAATAAGATAACAACGGAAGGCTTGGAAGATAAAGTGAGTCCATCAACTCCAAAGGCATAGCTGAGTGAACGACAATGACCTATGGCACCTTACTCGTCATCTGAATAGTCTGCAACATGATATGTTGTGGCCCGAAATGGGTCAGCACATGGAATATGCTGGCAATGTAACACAAAGAGAGTAATGAACAGAGTAAATGCTATCACTACATGCATATATGGTTGGTTGAAAGCTCTGTGGTTAAAGTTTTGCATAAAGCCATTTTTTCCCTACAACAAAGGAATAAATTTTATTTAACTATCATGGTGGTTGTTAAACATTGAGATGGTTCCTCCAACTTAATCCCAATTAAACAACATCAATTAACCCAACAAATTAATTTAGAGTGATGAGATCAACATGATAATCCAAGAACCAGATACTCAAGATGTCCATAACCGGGGATACGGCTAACCAAGATTAGTTTGTACACTCTGCAAAGGTTTGCACAGTTTTCCCCACAAGGCTCGATCTCCTCCGTTGGATTTCTCACACTACATGGTGTTTGAGAAACAGATGACCGAGACACAGTATTTCAGAAACATTAACTCTTTACTCTGGATGGACAATTACACCTACTTTCCCCTACATCTGCTAGCCCACCATTGAAAGAGGTGATGCAACTTACTCAACTATGCTAGAGCCCATAATAGCCTGTGGCTGCACACGGAAGTTTTTAGCATGAATAATCTTATGATCCCTTTGAGCCTGGATGGCGAACCGTACGATGATCACACGGGTACTCAGGATATCCTAGGACAACACTGGATTCTCCATGTGCCCACAACCAATCCACCCAGATGTGTATTTAAGTAGCCAACCATTAATTAACAATTCTCACATCTATCATGGATACACTCACCCAATCCACATCTACGAGCATAGCATAGCAATCCTGAGCATATCGTAGAAGTAACTCCCAAAGGTTTGATAATAAAAGGGCAATAGGTTCTACCTCATCTTCTACTTCCCAAGCCCACATGTTATTTAGATCCTAACCATGCAATGTTTGAGATTTGTAGCTAATACATAAAACTGGGTAATAAAGGGACATGATCAAAGTGCTACTTGCCTTGCTGATGATCTGCAAAACCTAGAGACTCGTAGTAGCATGCTTCGCACTTCGGGAATTCTATCGCAAACAAACAATATCATACATAAGCACTCAAACAAGAAGCATGGGTAAAACTCAAATAAGATGATCCAACCAGAAAGTTCAACTGAAGAACTCCGGTTTGCAAAAAGAATCAAATCAAACGGAACGAAACAAGATTCATTTACTAATCTGTACTAAAGTCAATTTTACAGTACCAAAATCATGTTCAAGTTGGTTAACCAGAAAGAGGGCTTCATGATGAAGATTTAGGCGCTTGTTTAATCTAATTTGGATAAACGAGCTAGAAGTTATACTAGATCGAAGATCTGGACAGAAATCACGATCGAAAATAATCGCAGATAAAACCCCGAAAAAAACGAGAAGAACAGACTAACAAACAAACGTTCGTTAACAGAACCTAAACGGTGTATGGCGTTCGTTAAAACGAACGAACGGGCGAACGTCCGCTAAACAACTAAACCGGAAAAAATGAACCGATCTATTTAAAAAAATAGATCTAGGTTTTCTAAAAAAACAAACGATTAACCGGACAAAAAACGACGGTGGCGGCGGCTACCTCTGGTGATGCTCCGGCGGGGTAGGGAAGCATCGGCGGGGCTCCGAGTGGCGGCGAGGGCTCCGTCGGGCGGCGGCGGAAGGCGA